>NW_027648258.1:5000-13065 GCF_949987685.1 Ammodytes marinus
TTTACTGCAGGTCATCCCCCCCCCCCCCCCTCTCTCTCTCTCTCTCTCTCTCTCTGTCTCTCCATTTCAACTCTGCACTGTCTAATAAAGCTTGAAAAATGCCCAAAAATGTTCTTAAAAGAAAAAAGACACTGAACCCCAAATTGCTCCTGATAGTTAGCTGCTGCTATCGTTGTATGAATGTGTGTGAAATGAATATTAACGTATAAATGGGAACAAGTCTACCTTGAAAAAGAGTCTCCGGTCTCAATGGGATTTACCTGTATAAAGAAAAGGCTAAGAAAAGAAGTAAAGGAATACTATTTTATGATTAACAATTTTTTTTTTTGGAGAACTAAACAATATTTTACTGCAGGTCATCCCCCTCTCTCTCTCTCTCTCTCTCTCTCTCTCTCTCTCTCTCTCTCTCTCTCTCTCTCTCTCTGTCTTCCCATTTCAACTCTGTACTGTCTAATAAAGCTTGAAAATTCCCCAAAATTATCTTTAACAATATAAACATTGTCTTTCCAACCACAGGAGAGCACCACACTGATTGGACACTCGCGCACGCCACACATCAGACAGCCAGAGGGAGAAAGCATCATCCTACCGGGAGAATCGAGATCCACACAGATCAACACAAAAACCTACTGGAACGAACTGATCGTTGTCTGCGCACTACTGGCTTTCTCTCTCATCGTTTTCTCCTTGTTCGTCATATACAGGTACAAGGATTAATTTAATGGTTGTATTCTATAGACTGTCCTTTTAAAGGTGGAGTCAGTGATTCTGGAGAACGCTTGTTGTCAAAATGAGTGAATATCTCCTCATGATCCGCTACCTGTCTGTAACTGTGAATGCACTGGAAATAATCTGCTGTTAATAATAATTGTAAGAGAGTATGTGTTTAGCTACAGCTGGCCCCCTTTGTTTACATACTTACTAGTTTACAGAGCCTAGGCTGTGCATTAACAACAGATTTTTCTTCAGCACACACAGTACAGACAGGCAGTGGATCATGAGGAGATATTCACTGATTTTGACAACAAGCGTTCTCCAGAATCACTGACTCCACTTTTAAATTTGATTAGTTTTTTAATTTTAATAAATTTTTATTGCAGTAAAATTGTAATATGTTCCTGTTTGTTTTTGCAATTACCTATTTTAATTTGTATACTCGCTCACTAAATCACTTTGAATTTACATCTGTGAATGAACTGTGCTATATACTAAATACTCAAATTATTAATTAGATTATTAAATTAATTATTTAATTTATTAACATTTTCCTTTTGTTCGTTTACTGTTGTGCTCCTACAGTATGTAAAGCGTTTTGAGTGCGATAAAAAAGCGCTATTTAATATAAATTAAATATATTATTATTATATACATTTTTATTTGCATTTGTGTATGAACTGTGCCATACAAAACAAATACTCAAATTAATTTTTTCTTTGCCCTTACAGAAATCGCGACCACATGAAGTCAATGCTCAAGCAACAAGGCGAGTGTCCGAATATGCAACAGAAAAAGCCCCGGATAGTCGGAAAGCCCGCGGAGAGTTTACCCCTAAACGGGAACCCAATCCCGGTGTCAACATCCGATCACAAAGGCTACCAAACCCTCAACGACAACTACATAGTGAGCACGCCAACTCACGAGCCCGAATCTTCGCCGGACAACAGCAAGAGTTTTTCAGAATCGTCCACGAGCGATCGGAGGCCGCTAAATGTTAAGGAAAGCCACGTGGAGTACTCGCCGACTTGCCCGCGACCTCGAGTTCGACTAGGCTCCGAAATCAAAGACTCCATCGTATGAGAATATGGGGGAAAATATAGGCTACGTAACAGTAAGCTTTAAGAAAAAAAGAAGAAAAAAAAATTATGCCGACCTGATTTTTTTCGACATGAATTTACAGGGGCATAGCAGAGCGAATGAGACCACACACACACTCCCTTATACATCACAGGATTCAGTTTATTTTCAAGTCATCTTTGGGTTTCTATGATGAAGTGTGGCGGTCAATTTTTTTCGATTTTTAAAAGCCTTTCGAAATCTGAAAAGCCAAAAAGTTGGTATTTTTTTTGGTTCGCTGCAAAAATGGTGGGAGGATATAGCAGCTTTCAACTCCAACTAACCAGGATTATACTGTAAATTGTGGCAGCTGCTAAGAAAGGGTTAGTCCTATTACACAGTTTTCGCGGTGTGTGGGTGTGTGCGTGTGTGTGTGCGTGCATGCATAGGGTTGGGAAAAAGTATTTGAAATATAAGATAACTCAATATGCAGACGATATGCTATTCTATTCTAGCAGTATTTATCACTTATTACATGTCCAACATATTCAAAAATAAATCGTCTTTTTCAACTCAATCTATCCCCATAAAATATAGATTTTGACATATTTCCCAGCCCTATTCGAGTGTGTGTGTGTGTGTGTGTGTGTGTGTGTGTGCATGCATGTGTGTCTCTAACTCTTTCCACATGCACTGCAGATGTCGGCTGCCACATTTACAGTCTTAAACCCCTGTTATTATCATTATGCACACACACTATGGAGCTTTTAGCCAACAAGCTACGAAGCTACAGTGGTGACCAAGAGATCAGGTTTTTTGGGGGGGAGAATTGACACCACACCATGTATTGCATTATTCAGTTAATGGAAGCAAGTCAGATTGAGAAGCACATTTTTTTCCTGGGAAGATTTTGCCGAAAAAGATCTTGAAGACCGTATGTGGATTACAATTGATGGACCTATGAGGTAGACCAAGAAAGAACACAAAAAGCTTGGTTAAAATGGAACAATGGAGCCCTCAATAACTTTGGATAAGACACTCCAAGGGCCTAAATAAAGACATTTACCTCCTGAATGTATGATCTATGCTTGTTGTTCAAAGGAGGTTCGGTTATGTTTCGAAAAGTGGCTTCAGAATGGACCTAGATGCATCGAAAAATCTCAGCCCTGTTCTTCTAGTATTGACTTGAAGAATTTCACAACAATGGGCTAAGAAAATGAGACTGTTTTTTTTTTTGTGTGTGTGGCGAAAATGGAAAAAAATTGGACCAGGAATTTGTTAAGACAAAGCGGACGTTATCGGACGGATATAGCCAAGAAAATAAAACACGTTTCTTTTCCACTATGTTCAGGGCAGCCTCCAAAATACATCACGTGCGCCGTGCCAAAAAGAATAAATGAAAAAAATAACTTGATTGCCGCCTTATCTAAAATGCAATAGATAGCGCTATCCTGTTATATGACCACTCCCATGTTATGATCCCTGCGTTCCAAATCACATACTCTTTCCTTTTTACTACACTACATACTAAAGTACAGAAGAGTTTTAGGGCCACAGGAGAGAGAAAAAAAAATCAGATAAGGAAGTTTTTTTTTTCTTTCATTATGTCAAGAAATGTCAAGAATAAAGACGAATACTCCAAAATGCTATTGGAGTTAGTGGGGGCATTTATGTATTTTCAGCATACTGCAATTGACGTGCATGTATTGGGACATCCTAAATCTTTTTCTGGCGTACTAAATAGTAGGGAAGTATGGGGATTGGAACGCAGGGACTGTTGTTTTAGCATTGATCACTGTTTAAGAGCACATGGTAATGGGAACCAGTGGAGATGGGTTTCACTTTAAGATGCAGTGTGTAAAATGTATTGGCATTTTTTTCATAACGCTTAAAAAAAAAGTTTTTGTTTCTTTCATTAACTTAGAATGGGGATTTTATATTGAAATAGGAGCGGGGCGCTGAGGCCGCCATGTTGCACCGCCATGTTTCTACAGTAGCACAGAACGGACAAACTTAACGGCCTTATGTGTTTTTATATACAGTGGGCGTCCTGGGGAAATGCACTTGTTGGAAGACCAAGAAGAGCAAGTACTATAGAATAAATAACTAAATACATCTTCACCTCATCACTTGATATTGTAGGAAAGGCTTGAGGCAGTGGTGGATGATGCCATCTTTAGTAACTATAGCTTCTTGTCCTTGAAGGCCACCGTAGCTTCTGTAAATTCTCCCAAACGACAGGAGTTAGCAAGGGAGCGTTGACATCTAGAATCTCACCACTAGATGACGCCAAAATATGCCAAAATATTACACACTGCACCTTTAACAACGTGGCACAAATAATAATAATCAAATGTGAAGTGAAAGGTTGGGAATTTCTCTAAGACTGTTAGCTCACAATGGCCGTGTGTGTGTGTGTGTGTGTGTGTGTGTGTGTGTGTGTGTGTGTGTGTGTGTGTGTGTGTGTGTGTGTGTGTGTGTGTGTGTGTGTGTGTGTGTGTGTGTGTGTGTGTGTGTGTGTGTGTGTGTGTGTGTGTGTGTGTGTGTGTGTGTGTGTGTGTGTGTGTGTGTGTGTGTGTGTGTGTGTGTGTGTGTGTGTGTGTGTGTGTGGGAAAAATATGGACTTTCATGTCGATTCTGAACTTGGGCCAAAGGAGATTCATGTGAATTAATGTCTTGTGGTGAAAGTATTCCAGCTTCCTCTTTCTGCTCCTCTTAAAGCCTTCTTCTCTCAAACACAGGTACTGCTAGTTTAGGACGTCAATACAAACATTTTGGTTAATTTAAAGGTGCTACGAGGAACTTTTAAATATTTCTGAAACAGTCTCATTTTTCCTCTGATGATCATAAATTACATGTAACAGCAAACGAGACCATTAGTGCAGAAAGAATGCTATTTTTATTTTATATAGTTTATCTTAATGCCTTTGTCATGGGGTATATACGCTCACCCAGGAACAACAGCTGGCGTAGTAAAAACACTACCGCTTTTGACCAAATGGGGGCGCTAGAATTAACAAACACTGAAAGTTCCTCGGAGCACCTTTTACAGCGTTGTTAAAGGTGGAGTGAGTGATTCTGGAGAACGCTTGTTGTCGAAATCACTTTTTGTCTAAATCAGTGAATATCTCCTCATGATCTGCTACCTGTCTGTACTGTGTGTGCTGAAAATAAATCTGGTGTTAATACACAGCCTAGGCTCTGTAAACTGGTATGTAAACAAAGAGGCCCTTTTACATAACCTAGGTTGTGTATTAACACTGGATTATTCTTCAGCGCACACACAGTACAGACAGGTAGCGGATCGCGAGGAGATATTCACTGATTTTGACAGAAAAGCATTCTCCAGAATCACTCACCCTAACTTTAACCCGACTCAAAAATGCACAATTTAATAATATCTGTCACTGTCTTGCATTCCCCAACACTCAACACTCGCGTCAGTTGTCAAGGCGATAAGCGTTAACGTGAAAAGCACAATTTATCAGGGTTCCTGAAACACTTACAGGTTTGCACATGTCCGTAAAAAAAAATAGCAAAAAAAAAAAACGATTTTTTCGAGCGAATTCTTAGAAAATACAACTACTGAGAGGCAGAGTGTTGAGGCTGCTAAGGAAAATATTTAGTTTTATTTTGAAAGAATAAATCAGTTGTTGTATTAACAGGGACCAGTGCTCCAACTTATGAGACTTAACAAGCAGAATATACCCAAAGAAAAGACAAAAGTTGATGGTTGACAGTGTGGTGTGTGTAAGGAGTATTAAGCCCCTATCTCACTGGGCTGCGAATGTTTGAGACAAGTTGGAGACTGCATCGCGAGGGAGTCTCTAAACTGTCTTGAAACGTTTGCGGGGGTTTTCTCAATTTCCTCGCTTGAGTCGCAGAGCCGCGCAGTCCTGTCGCTTGAATTTTGAACGTGTTGCGACAAATCTAGCCTGAAAATAGTCTCAGAGTGGTCGCAGGCGTCTCCAACGAGTCTCAAACCCTTCTCAATTTAGTTTCCGCGAGTCAGAAAGTGCGAGAAATGTGAGACAACTTTGAGAGGGTTTGGCGACATATGAAACTAAATTGCGACCGATTTGAGACAAAAAATTAGACTGACATTCCGTTCGTGCGACGCTCACCAGACGTTCGCGAGACATAAATGCGACCTTCCGGCAAGTGTTGGGTAGGACATTCGCAAACGTGTCGTGAGGAACCAACTCGGTGAGACTACAAGTGAAAATTGTCGCTAATTCTCATATTTTTTCCGCAATTTTTGTGTCTCCAACTTGTCGCAAACTGTCGCGGCCCAGTGAGATAGGAGCTTTACACAGCCATGGGGAAAACATCACTCCACACGTCTTATAGAGAATACATCACCAAACCACTGTATCGATAATAAACACCTACGATGTATATTCCAGTATCATAAAAACAGACGATAAACATTTTGCTATTCAACACACTGAGCGAGCGACAAAATGCTACGTAACTGCTACTACGAGTTAACTTAGTATTAGCACAGCATATAGACTGCGCTTCAGTGTTCTCCCTTTTCCATTTTTTTTTCTTACTTTGTGTATATACGGTTTGTATCTGTGCTTAATATTGTGTGTGTGTGTGTGTGTGTGTGCGTGTGTGTGTGTGTGTGTGTGTGTGTGTGTGTGCGTGTGTGTGTGTGTGTGTTTTAAGGGACCTTGTGCAAGATGTGTCGTATGTAGAGAATATAGTCTTGAAACTGCTGATTTATTTTTTCATTTTTTTTCTTAGTGCTTTACTGCCTACTTACTTCAGCTAACCGCACATTTCAGCTCTCGCACAGAACGCTGAAAAATGTCTCACTTTGCTGTTATTTTCAGCACCTGGCCTGGGTTTATTTTAACAGGCATTTCAAAGCAATAGGGGGGGATATGTGTTTTTCTGTTAAAGCTATAGTGCGTAGCTTTTTTATATAAGTGAATCTTGGTTGAGTTTGAGGCGTCGCCAAACGAGTTGACAAAAAGTTTCGATTAAGCCTATCAGCTCCCTAAGAAAACTCCCTCTGTATTTCTCAGTATGGCAGCGTTTACAAACTGGTGTCTTAGGTTTTCTCCGGACAGATTTTTGGTGGTCCAATCAGTGAAAAGAGGGAGGGGCTAAAAAGCAGATGCATGACATATGTCACGACCAAACGTTATGCGATTGGTTGGCAGATCCAGAGTGGCACTGGGCAGATCCAATAGTTTTAAACTTCAACAGACACCTGCCTCCAAGTGAGTGAACGTTTGTCAATTACAGCACTTCCAGACCTTCTGTACAAATGAAATGAAGTACGATGGTCTGGTAGCACCAGGCTATCATGTCCCTCTGTCTCTGCTTTGAAATGCCTGGTGAAACAAACTCTCACAACTCAACAATTTCAAAATGCCTTTTTAGATATGGAGCTGTTCTGCCTTTTCAGCCACGTGCCACATCACACACACACACACACACACACACACACACATAGACACAGACAGACAGACAGACAGACAGACACACAGACAGACAGACAGACAGACAGACACACAGACAGACAGACAGACAGACACACAGACAGACAGACAGACAGGCAGACAGACACAGAGACAGACAGAGACACACACACATAGACAGACAGACAGACAGACAGACACACACACACACACACACACCTACACTCACACACTCACCTACACACACACACACACACACACACACACACACACACACACACACACACAGCACCCAGCAGTGACCTCACCCACAGTCTTCGTGCGGTGTACGGCTTGATTGTAGCCCTCTTTCATGGGCGATAAACTTAATAAAAAACACCAATACAACACACGGGTTTAGAACAGTTTAGACTTTCAGATTCACCATAGCCTCAGACATTAACTTAACCTGCAAGCAATGAAAACTGGGAGCTGCTCAAAATATGGTACAATAGGGTGGCGCCCTTAGCTCAGCTGGTAGTGCGTCTCCCCCCCCCCCCCCCCCCCCCCCCCCCCCCCCCGATGGGCCTCGGCCAGCAGCGGACCCGGGTTCGATTCCAGCCCGCGGTCGTTCTCTGCATGTCACTCCCCTCTCTGCCCCATTTCAACTCTGTCTCTACACTATCAATAAAGCATAAAAATGCCAGAAAAATATCTTAAAAAAATATAAAAATATGGTACAATACACTTGTCAATTAGTATAAAAAAATCGATCTCAACTAATAAATATTTGAGAATGATAAGCTATAGGCAAGGCAAGTTTATTTCTATAGCACAATTCAAACACAATTCAGGCCACTCAAAGTGCTTTACAGGGG
>NW_027648257.1:5000-20000 GCF_949987685.1 Ammodytes marinus
AGTTAGGTCTCATCTGAATATGCTGTGTCCCCCGCATGGCTTGTGGCAAGTGGAGGAAGGTGCTCTGGTCAGATGAGACCAAAATTGAAGATTTTGGCCTTAACGCAAAGTGCAATGTGTGGCAGAAAACTAACACTGAACACACCATCCCCACCGTGAAACATGGCGGTGGCAGCATCATGCTGGGGGTCCTGTTCTTCAGCAGGTACAGGGAAGCTGGTCAGAGTTGATGGGAAGAAGGATGGAGCCAAATACAGGGCAGACAAACCTGTTAGAGTCTGCAAAAGACTTGAGACTGGGGTGGAGGTTCACCTTCCAGAAGGTTAAATACCCTAAACATACAGCCAGATCTACTATGGAATGGTTCAAATCAAAGCATAGTCATGTGTTAGAATGGCCCAGTCAAAGTCCAGACCTCAATACAATTGAGAATCTCTGGAAAGACTTGAACATTTCTGTTGACAGATGCTCTCCATCCAATCTGATGCTGAATCTGAAGCTTGAGCTATTTTGCTAAGAAGAATGGGCAAACATATCAGTCTGTAGATGGGCAAAGCTGGTAGAGACATACCCCAATAGACTTGCAGCTGTTATTGCAACGATAGGTGGTTCTACAACGTATTGACTCAGGGGGCTGAATACTTATGCACGCCACGCTTTATTTCTAAAAAAAATGTAAAACCATATTTCATTTTCATTCCACTTCACAATGATGCGCCACTTTGTGTTGGTCTATCACATGAAATCCCAGTAAAATAAATGTACGTGTGTGTTTTTAATGTGACAAAATGTGCAAAATTCCAAGGTGTATGAATACTTTTGCAAGCCACTGTAACTGTCTAACTCTAACCCTTACCTGTCTAACCCTAACCTGTCTAACCCTAACCTGTCTCACCCTAACCTGTCTAACCCTAACCTGTCTCACCCTAACCTGTCTAACCCTAACCTGTCTAACCCTTACCTGTCTAACCCTAATCTGTCTAACCCTAACCTGTCTCACCCTAACCTGTCTAACCCTAACTGTCTTTCTTCAGGAACACGGACACTGTGCAGACTTCCATCCCAGTGGAGCCGTGGTTGCCATAGGAACGCAGACAGGAAAGTCAGTACACACACACACACACACACACACACACACACACACACACACACACACACACACACACACACATATACACACACACACTGTAACATACACACACTAACATACACAAACACATACACACACACACACACACACACTGTAACATACACACACACACACACACACTGTAACACACACACACACTGTAACATACACTCACACACACACCTTAGCGTAGCATTAACAGCTAGCCTCTGTTGCAGGTGGTTAGCGTAGCATTAACAGGTAGCCTGTGTTGCAGGTGGTTAGCGTAGCATTAACAGCTAGCCTCTGTTGCAGGTGGTTAGCGTAGCATTAACAGCTAGCCTCTGTTGCAGTTGGTTAGCGTAGCATTAACAGCTAGCCTCTGTTGCAGGTGGTTAGCGTAGCATTAACAGGTAGCCTGTGTTGCAGGTGGTTAGCGTAGCATTAACAGCTAGCCTCTGTTGCAGGTGGTTAGCGTAGCATTAACAGCTAGCCTCTGTTGCAGTTGGTTAGCGTAGCATTAACAGCTAGCCTGTGTTGCAGGTGGTTCGTTCTGGACGCTGAGTCCACAGACTTGGTGTCGATTCACACGGACGGGAACGAGGCGCTGTCTGTGATGCGCTTCTCCCAAGGTGAGGTCACTGTCTGTCTGTCTGTCTGTCTGTGTGTCTACCTGTCTGTCTGTGTGTCTGTCTGTGTGTCTACCTGTCTGTCTGTGTGTCTGTGTGTCTGTCTGTGTGTCTACCTGTCTGTCTGTGTGTCTGTCTGTGTGTCTACCTGTCTGTCTGTCTGTCTAGCTCTCTGTCTGTCTGTCTGTCTGTCTAGCTCTCTGTCTGTCTGTCTGTGTCTCTGTCTGTCTGTCTGTCTGTGTGTGTGTGTCTGTGTGTGTGTGTCTGCCTGTCTGTCTGTCTGTCTGTCTGTCTGTCTGTCTGTCTGTCTGCCTGCCTGACTGTCTGTCTGTCTGTCTGTCTGTCTGTCTGTGTGTCTCTGCCTGCCTGTCTGTGTGTCTGTGTGTCTGTGTGTCTGTCTGTCTGTGTTTCTGTCTGTGTGTGTGTGTGTGTGTGTATACAGTAATATGTGTGTTATAGATGGCGTGCTGCTGGCGGTGGGGTCTCATGATAACTTCATCTATCTCTATGTGTGTGTGTGTGTTAATGGGTTAATGTGAATGTATATATTAATTAGGGCTGTGTCAAAAAAATCGATATATCGATATATCGATATATCGCGATACTTAGTTTCGCGATATCATTATCGATTTTTATAACAAAAAATCGATATTTCTTTAATTAATTTTTTTATGATTTTTTTTATTTTTACTTTTTTTTGCTTTTCAAGGCTTTATTGACAGTGCAGAGGCACATATATGAAATGGGGCAGAGAGGGAAAGAAATGCAGAGAACAACCACGGGTCAGATTCAAACCCATGTCTGCTGTGAGGCTAGCCTGGCTCCGCCCGCCCGCCTACTTCCGGCCAAATTTAATTTTCCCTTCAGTAGTCAGTCTGGGTTTCCCAGATTCTACGGAGAATCTACAGACGTCCAGTCAGCGAACAGAGCGAGTGGCTGAGAACGATGACGTCGAAGTCGCGCTCCAGTTTCAGTTGAATGCTGCGTTCCTTTATACTCGGAAGAAGGAGATTTCCGACTTGGTAGTTCCGACCTGTCTGTGTTCCAGTGCATCTGCTCGCGAAAGTATGGACGCCTAAAACCTTTCTCGTCCAAATAACTAAACGTTAGGCTCTAACAAGTTACTGTTGCCAGGTACCAGTAGATCCATAGACTACAATATGTAGTGAAGTCGGCAATTTCCGAGTTCCCTGTCTAACTGGAACACACCGTCAGAAGCCGGCTCATGACACACGTGACGACCAAACGTGATGCGATTGGTTGGCTAATCCAGAGTGGCACTGGGAGGATCCAATAGTTTTAAACTTCAACAGACACCCGCCTCCAAGTGAGTGAACCAGACCTTCTGTACAAATGAAATGAAGTACGATGGTCTGGTAGGACCAGGCTGCTGTCAGGCCTGAGCCTCTAGGATACTGACTATTGAAGTTAAATATGTTTTGTTTAGAACACTTAAGATTCACTGTGTCACAAAAGCACACTGATGTGTTTTCATGTTCAGTGTGTCTTGTACAGTTAGTACAAGAGTGAATTGGATTTGTTATTTTGATGTTAAGCAGCTGCAGCAGTGTTTGATCATTTGCCAAAACCAAAAAAAAGGAAGAAAATAGTAAAGGAAGTTGTGAATGAAATAGTTTTGACTTCATTTGTCTGTGCAATTATCAATATATTCTGCTGTTATGTTTGACAAGGCAACTTGTTTATGGAATATCGCAATATATCGTGATATATCAAGATACGCAATATATCGTGATATATCGTATCGTGACCAGTGTATCATGATACGTATCGTATCGCGAAGTCCTTGACGATACCCAGCCCTAATATTAATGTGTGTGTGTCTGTGTTTCATGTCTCTGTGTGTGTGTGTGTGTGTGTGTGTGTGTGTGTGTGTGTTAATGGGTTAATGTGAATGTATACAGTAATGTGTGTGTGTGTACAGTAAAGTGTGTGTTTGTGTGTGTATATATTAATGTGTGTGTGTTTCCTAGACGGCGTGCTGCTGGCCGTGGGGTCACATGATAACTTCATCTATCTCTATGTGTGTGTGTGTGTTAATGGGTTAATGTGTGTGTGTGTGTGTGTTAATGGGTTAATGTGTGTGTGTGTGTGTGTTAATGGGTTAATGTGTGTGTGTGTGTGTGTGTGTGTTAATGGGTTAATGTGTGTGTGTGTGTGTGTGTGTTAATGGGTTAATGTGCGTGTGTGTGTGTGTGTTAATGGGTTAATGTGTGTGTATATATATAACCCTAACCCTTATATATTATTATTATAGACGGCGTGCTGCTGGCGGTGGGGTCACATGATAACTTCATCTATCTCTATGTGTGTGTGTGTGTTAATGTGTTAATGTGTGTGTGTGTGTTAATGGGTTAATGTGTGTGTGTGTGTGTATGTTAATGTGTTAATGTGTTAATGTGTGTGTTACTGTGTGTGTTAATGTGTGTGTATGTTAATGTGTTAATGTGTGTGTGTGTTAATGTGTTAATGTGTGTGTTAATGTGTGTGTATGTTAATGTGTTACTGTGTGTGTTACTGTGTTAATGTGTGTGTGTGTGTATGTTAATGTGTTAATGTGTGTGTATGTGTGTTAATGTGTTAATGTGTTAATGTGTGTGTGTGTTAATGTGTTAATGTGTGTGTTAATGTGTGTGTGTGTTAATGTGTGTGTGTGTTAATGTGTTAATGTGTGTGTATGTTAATGTGTTAATGTGTGTGTATGTTAATGTGTTAATGTGTGTGTGTGTGTGTTAATGTGTTAATGTGTTAATGTGTGTGTGTGTTAATGTGTTAATGTGTGTGTTAATGTGTGTGTTACTGTGTGTGTTAATGGGTTAATGTGTGTGTGTGTTAATGTGTTAATGTGTGTGTATGTTAATGTGTTAATGTGTTAATGTGTGTGTTAATGTGTTAATGTGTTAATGTGTTAATGTGTTAATGTGTTAATGTGTTACTGTGTGTGTTACAGATGGCGTGCTGCTGGCCGTGGGGTCACATGATAACTTCATCTATCTCTACACGGTGTCTGAGCGCGGCAGGAAGTACAGCCGCTACGGGAAGTGCAGCGTGAGTGTTCCCGTGGTTACTGTGTCACCGTGGTTACTGTGGTGGTGTCACTAACAGACTACAGCTCCCATAATGCATTGTGTCTCCACAGGGACATTCCAGTTACATCACTCACCTGGACTGGTCACCTGACAACAACCACATTATGTCCAACTCAGGAGACTACGAGATCCTCTACTGTGAGTCTACTGTGTGTGTGTGTGTGTGGGTGTGGGTGTGCAAGTGTGTGTGTGTGTGTGTGTGTGTGTGTGGGTGTGCGAGTGTGTGTGTGTGGGTGTGTGTGTGCAGTACGATGGAGATGTGTAGTAACAGTTGTGTACTTTCAGGGGACGTTCCAAACGGTTGTCAACTGATCAGAAACCGTTCTGAATGTAAAGACATCGACTGGGCCACCTACACCTGCGTCCTGGGATTCCACGTGTTCGGTCAGTACTGTGTGTGTGTGTGTGTGTGTGTGTGTGTCTTTATGTGTCTCTCTCTCTCCCTGTGTGTGTGTATGTCTCTCTCTCTCTCTTCCTGTGTGTGTGGATGTCTCTCGCCCTTACCCTCTCTCTCTCCCTGTGTGTGTGTATGTCTCTCGCCCTTACCCTCTCTCTCTCTCTCTCTCTGTCTGTGTGTGTATGTCTCTCACCCTAACCCTCTCTCCCTGTGTGTGTGTATGTCTCTCACCCTAACCCTCTCTCTCTCCCTGTGTGTGTGTATGTCTCTCGCCCTTACCCTCTCTCTCTCCCTGTGTGTGTGTATGTCTCTCACCCTAACCCTCTCTCCCTGTGTGTGTGTATGTCTCTCACCCTAACCCTCTCTCTCTCCCTGTGTGTGTGTATGTCTCTCGCCCTTACCCTCTCTCTCTCCCTGTGTGTGTGTATGTCTCTCACCCTAACCCTCTCTCCCTGTGTGTGTGTGTATGTCTCTCACCCTAACCCTCTCTCTCTCCCTGTGTGTGTGTATGTCTCTCACCCTAACCCTCTCTCTCTCCCTGTGTGTGTGTATGTCTCTCGCCCTTACCCTCTCTCTCTCCCTGTGTGTGTGTATGTCTCTCTACCAGGCGTGTGGCCCGAGGGCTCGGACGGGACAGACATCAACGCGCTGATCCGATCTCACAACAGGAAAGTGATCGCGCTCGCAGACGACTTCTGCAAAGTTCATCTGTTCGCTTATCCATGTTCCAGGGCCAAGGTACACACACATACATACACACACCATACTACACACACACACACACAGACACACACACACAGACACACAGACACACACCATTGTAACTAATGCCCCTTGTGTGTGCAGGCTCCCAGCTGTAAGTACAGCGCCCACAGCAGTCACGTGACCAACGTGAGCTTCCTGTATAACGACAGTCACCTGATCTCGACGGGGGGGAAGGACTGCAGCGTCATGCAGTGGCGCCTGGTGGAGAGAGCTGCGCCGCCATTGGCCCAGAACCTCCTGTATAACACCGCCCCCCAGCGGGCAGGAGTGTTGGCCACGCCCACATCGGCCATAGAACCACCAGAGGAACGCGTCAAAACCACACCCCCAAATGATGTCACACCCCCAAATGATGTCACACCCCCAAATGATGTCACACACCCAAATGACATCACAGCCCCATGTGATGTCACAGCCACGCCCCCAGAGCAACAGGCTCCACCTCCGACCTCTAACGGAACAGCTGACCCGTCCCCGGCAACGCCCCCGGCAACGCCCCCCTCCACGCTGACCCCTCCCCCGTCTGACAGCACAGCCAGTCTGAAGGACAGCCTCGACGACACGCCTAGCGACGAGGGCCTGCCCCCCCTAACCCCACCCTCATAGACCTGTGGTGGTGTCTGTCTGTCTGTCTGTCTGTCTGTCTGTCTGTCTGTCTGTGTGTGTGCGTGCGTGTGTGTGTGTGTGCGTGCGTGTGTGTGTGTGTGCGTGCGTGCGTGCGTGTGTGTGTGAATGCTCGTTCAGCTATCTTTGTGGGGACCGGCCTGTGGGAATGTTAGACAAAGTGAGGACGAAGGCTCTTAGGGGGACAAGCCGGCATTTTAGGGACAAACCTTCAATCGACCTGCAACCCAATAATTATCATTATTATTGTCCCCATTCTAACTGTATTTGACCCTCTGATAAATGCTTCCTTAATAAATAGTAAAAACATCGCTCTTAATAAACACCAGTTAAGGCCCTGCTAATGCATTCTGAATGGAGAGGCGAGCGGGCAGAGAGAAGGCGCAGTGTTCTGTCAGGCGCACTCTAGATATACTATCTATGGTCTGAACCTCCGTGCTATTCCAAAGCATGTGCTCGCTTGTAAGAGCCGCTGGAATAGTTAACAGTAGAACTGTTAATCTTTTTGACGCTCCTCCGCCCGTCACTTCACACGGAGAGCGCATCTTAAAGCCGCGGGGCCAGGCGACAACGCGAGCGCAATGTCGCCTACCGTGTGACCTATAAGTGATCTTTCAATTACACTCCGTCTTTGTAAAGTAATACAGCGGTTAACAAGTTCTAAACAAAGATACCTCCAGCCATCTGGTCAACAATCATTAGCTAATGAAAGCTAAACCAAGCTAGTGGGCTAGCGCTGTTTTGATAGCGTGTGTTACATCTTTATAGGTCCATGGTGCTTAAGTTAACTATTGAAATCAACCAAACAAATGTTCAAATGCTTAAGTTGGCTTTTTAAAGTTTACCTAGAAGAACAATTTTGCGGCTGTGAACTCAATTGCCTTATCAGATCGAGTAAGAATTAGTTTGATTTGCCTGCCGTGAGGCCGGGCCGAAACCAAAACCTTTGTTTCACTACGACTCTGTTCAGCTGCCCACCCCTCCTCTTCCTGAGAAAACAAACGGCTGAAACTGAAAATCAAACGGCCAATAAAACGCTTGACGTGGCGTTTTGAAATGAGAAAAGTCTCATTTTATTAGTACATGGTCTAAAGTTGAGTATGAGCCTTTGGTTGATATCCAGAAAGATTTTGCGGAGACACAATCCTGTTCGCCGCTTGTTGTGTAGTGCACGGGGATACCGGCTTCCAGGCCGCATGAAGATAAGCCCCTCCCATAGCCCATTGACACCAGGCTAAGCTCCTCCCATAGCCCATTGACACCAGGCTAAGCCCCTCCCACAGCCCATTGACACCAGGCTAAGCCCCTCCCACAGCCCACTGACACCAGGCTAAGCCCCTCCCATAGCCCACTGACACCAGGCTAAGCCCCTCCCACAGCCCCTCCCACAGCCCACTGACACCAGGCTAAGCCCCTCCCACAGCCCACTGACACCAGGCTAAGCCCCTCCCACAGCCCACTGACACAAGCCTAAGCCCCTCCCACAGCCCATTGACACCAGGCTAAGCCCCTACCATATGCCCATTGACACCAGGCTAAGCCCCTCCCACAGCCCATTGACACCAGGCTAAGCCCCTCCCACAGCCCATTGACACCAGGCTAAGCCCCTCCCATAGCCCACTGACACCAGGCTAAGCCCCTCCCACAGCCCATTGACACCAGGCTAAGCCCCTCCCACAGCCCATTGACACCAGGCTAAGCCCCTCCCACAGCCCATTGACACCAGGCTAAGCCCCTCCCACAGCCCATTGACACCAGGCTAAGCCCCTCCCACAGCCCATTGACACCAGGCTAAGCCCCTCCCACAGCCCATTGACACCAGGCTAAGCCCCTCCCACAGCCCATTGACACCAGGCTAAGCCCCTCCCCAGGCGCTGCTGGATGGAGGAAGGCTCCTGGGTGCCTGGTGGGAGCGCAGGTCAAGAGGCAGCAGCCATTTTGCTGCAAAGCGAGGGATTCTGGGTAATCAGATTAAGGAGCTACTTCATGGGTAGAGTCAGGTATCCGAGTCCACACAAGTATAGAAGTGTGTGTCTGTCTGTCTGTTTGTCTGTGTGTGTGTGTGTGTGTGTGTCTGTCTGTGTCTGTCTGTGTGTGTCTGTGTGTGTGTGTGTGTGTGTGTGTTTGTCTGTGTCTATGTGTTTGTGTGTGTTTGTGTGTGTGTGTGTGTGACTGCAGAGTCACATGGTCTCCATCATTCAGCTGTTCTAAAGAATCGTTCCCTCGGTAACAGCTGTGATGTTTGAACCAGAATCATGAGATTAAATGTCCAGACGGGATTTTCAGAATAAGAGACATGTTGGGGGGGGGGGGGGCTGTTACTACAAGTTACCGAACCCCGGGATCCTAAACCAATCCTGGCCAGAGGGGGGGGGGGGGGGGGGGGTTCTGGAGAATGTTTTTTTGTTTTATTTCTATCATTATTGATTGGACTAATCATTTCAATGTATTCATTTGACTCAGTTATTCTAAGCTTTTATTTTCTTAAATAACTCCACACATGTTTCACAGTAAAAGCCCTCCAGTATAGTCGAAGGCTTTTATTGTGACACCGGAAAAGAGCGGGAGCAAACAGGAAGTGAACCTCCAGAATAAAAGCTGTGACTCTTCTGTTTTTACTGATCTGTATATGGGTTAGGGTTAACCAGGCTAACTAGGTTAACCAGGCTAACCCTAGGGTTAGGGTTAACCAGGCTAACTAGGTTAACCAGGCTAACCCTAGGGTTAGGGTTAACCAGGCTAACCCTAGTCCTAGGGTTAGGGTTAACCAGGCTAACCCTAGGGTTAGGGTTAACCAGGCTAACCCTAGTCCTAGGGTTAGGGTTAACCAGGCTAACCCTAGGGTTAGGGTTAACCAGGCTAACCCTAGTCCTAGGGTTAGGGTTAACCAGGCTAACTAGGTTAACCAGGCTAACCCTAGTCCTAGGGTTAACCAGGCTAACTAGGTTAACTAACCCTAGCTAACTCTAACCCTGCTGAAGATATCTCTGTGTATATTTGTGTTCACCACAGGGAGGCGCCAGCTACACTGTATAAATACTCAGCATCTCATCAACTTGTTTTTGTCTCTTTGGACCATTTTCTGTTTTAAATGTTTTTCGGAATGTCATGATGTCATGACGATGTCGAATCGGAGGGGCGGGGCCTATCGGGTGTCATTCATTTTTTTCTTCAATAACTTTATTGAAACATTTTCATATACATTTTATGTTTTTGCTTTTTTTAATCTTTTCTACTTTGCTCGTCTGTGGGCTTTGTACAGTGATGTCATGATGATGTCATGTAGGGGGCGGGGTTTCTAAAGGGGCGTGTCATTGATAACCATGTGACTGTTTTGAGCCAATCGTCTTCTCTCATGCATTCCTGTCACTGACAGACTGTAACGAAGATTTCAACAAAAAAATGCAAATAAATGTTTTAAAATCAAACGCGTGTTTTGTTTTCCTTCGTCCTGCTGTTGCCACGGCGACAGAGACAGTTGGAAGATAAACCCAGATATCAGGGGCCGTATTCACAAAATTCTTTAAGGCTAAGAGTAGGTCCTAACGTGCTGATTTAGGAGTAACTCTCAAAAATAAGGGGCGTTTCACTCCTAATTTTAGGACTCCTAACTTTTTAAGATAAGTGTAATTCACAAAGCATTTTAGCGCTAAAACTAGCTCCTAAATCTATGAAAAGCTAAGAGTCCTCGAGAGGACTCCTAAGTCACTAAGAGTAAATCACAGACAAACATTTGATGGTGTTTTGGAGAGATTTAATGCTAGTGAGCTTTACAAAAGGTACCTTAATAGCTGTAAGGGTTTAATGATCTTAGTAAAGCTATATTTAGAAAGTATAGACACATTTATATTATATTTTTATAAAAAAATATTTATTAAGTTCCTTTCCTGCAGTTGCTTTGGGTTTACGATGCACTGAAAGTTACTGTTGTTGTCACGTTTGGGTTTAATTTCCTACTAGAGTAGGCCTATATGTGGCGCTTCCCAGCATCTCCTCCATTCCACAGGTCCGCTACTGTATAGTTGCGCGTCTCGCCTTTTTCCTTCCGCATGCACTTTACGATTTTGCCGGCTGTTGTTTCTAAATTGTGAATTTCCTGGTTTGTCACTGTCTGACTATTGCTGCATAGTCGCCGTTGAGAGAAATACAGTGAGAGTGCATGGCGTGCAGCTGTTCAATGAGGATATTTTTTCCGATTCAAATCATTGTACAATTTAAAATTAATAGGCCTATGTGGCGCTATTGTAGGCTAATTGTGAACGAAGGTGTGGGAAACCCTGCAGTATCTTGGTTTCATGTTAAATCAGTGTCACTTGTCATTAATTATATATAAAAACTCTTTACTTTAATACAGCGACACGATATGGATATCTCCCACAGTGTTTCTATCATGAATTCACTCTTAGGTACTCATTCTCTCTCAGCCAATCACTGTGGGCATAGAAGGTATGAACATGACATCATCCATAGCAACAGGGTCAACACCGCCCTCTAGTCTTAGCTTAGGAGTCCCTCCCATTCCTTAGTAAAAGTTGGTCTTATCAGCTTTGTGAATAGGTTTTAAGAAATTACTCCTTACTAAGAACTTTTAGTGCTCCTTAGGAGTACTCTTAGCGCTAAGATAAAATGTTTTGTGAATACGGCCCCAGATCTCTACATCAAACCGTTAACCCTAACTTTAACCCTAACCCCTAACCCCTAACCCCTAACCCCTAACCCTAACTTTAACCCTAACCCTAACTTTAACCCTAACCCCTAACCCCTAACCCTAACCCCTAACCCTAACTTTAACCCTAACCCCTAACCCCTAACCCTAACCCCTAACCCTAACCCCTAACCCTAACTTTAACCCTAACCTCTATAATAACACTTTTAGCTCATGTTTAAAATTCTATTATTTTGCATTTCACAGTTTTTAATATAAACAATGTAAAGTAATTGCAAAGAAAGTGACTTTGTGAACTAACCCTCTCACCCTCTCACCCTATAACACGTGTCAAACATCTGGCCCGCAAATCAATTCGGCCTATTTGAATCAATTCTGAAAAAAAAAAAAAAACATTATTATTATTATTTTTTTTTATTCTTCATGGAGCCTGTGCCATATCCGCACGTTGCATACGCTCCCAACTGTTAGGACATTTACGTGGCTTACAGCTAGGAATGTCTGCTGAAAGTTCTACAGCTCAGGATTTTAAGCCATGAATTGATGAACTTGCATCTAAGAAGAGCTGTCAGTTTTCTGAGGGCTGTAAATAGGCCAATATACAGGTGAAACTCGAAAAATTAGAATATCGTGCAAAAGTTCATTTATTTCAGTAATTCAACCTAAATGGTGAAACTAATATATTATATAGACTCATTACATTCAAAGTGAGATATTTCATGCCTTTATTTGTTATAATTGTGATTATTATGGCTTACAGCTTATGAAAACCCCAAATTCAAAATCTCAGAAAATTAGAATATTACATAAAATCAATAAAAAAAGGATTTTAAATACAGAAATGTCGGCCCTCTAGAAAGTATAATCATGCATATGTACTAAGTACTTGGTTTGGGCCCCTTTTGCACGAATTATTGCCTAAATGCGGCGTGGCATGGATGCTATCAGTCTGTGACACTGCTGAGGTGTTATGGAAGCCCAGGTTGCTTTGATAGTGGCCTTCAGCTCGTCTGTATTGTTGGGTCTGGTGTGTATCATCTTCCTCTTGACAATAGTCCATAGTTTCTCTATTGGGTTCAGGTCAGGAGAGTTGTCTGGCCAATCAACACAGTAATGCCATGGTCAGTCAACCAGTTACTTGTGGTTTTGGCACTGTGGACAGGTGTCAAGTCTTGCAGGAAAAAGTAATTCAGCATCTCCATAAAGCTTGTCAACAGACAGGAGCATTAAGTGCTCTAAAATCTCCTGGTAGACAGCTGTGGTGACTTTGGACTTGATAACACAGTGGACCAACACCATCAGATGACATGGTGCCTCAGATCATCACTGACTGTTGAAACTTGACAGTGGTCTTCAAGCCCCTTGGATTTTGTGCCCCTCCACTCTTCCTCTAGACTGTGGGACCTTGATTTCCAAATGAAACGCAACATTTAATTTGGATCAGTGATGATTTGAGGTATCATGTCATCTGCTGCTGTTAGTCCACTGTGTTATCAAGTCCAAAGTCACCGCAGCCATCTAGCAGAAGATTTTAGAGCACTTCATGCTTCTGTCTGTTGACAAGCTTTATGGAGATGACAATTTCCATTTCCAGCTAGACTTGGCACCTGCCCACAGTACCATAAGCCACTGGTAACTGGTTGACTGACCATGGTATTACTATGCATGAATGGCCAGACAACTCTCCTGACCTGAACTCCACAGAGAAACTATGGACTATTGTCAAGAGGAAGATGATATACACCAGACCCAACAATACAGAGGAGCTGAAGGCCACATCAAAGCAACCTGGGCTTTCACTATATGGTGAATTTCAACTTCTCCCATCAGGCCGAAGGTACAAAATGCCTGCCTGCAAAACAAAAAGATACAGAGGCAGTTTTGTTCCCTCAGCTGTCAAAACATTAAATATTAAGTAATTAAGCTACACACTAACTTATTAAATGGACTGTATGGCCTTCTTCATCTATTTATTCATTTATTTATTCTGACCTTGTTTCTTGTATCTGCCATGATGGCTTGTATTCAGTATTTATCTTTTGATAGTAATACCTTTTTGTTGCTTTTATTCCATGTTCCTATATGTCTGGAGCTGTTGTCACTTTTATGTCACTGCCTGTCGATGTTGTTAATGTTGTCTGTGTGTGTAAGCAGCCAATTCTTTTTAACTGCAACCAAATCTACCCTCGGGTACAAATAAAGTTACCTTACCTTACCTTACCTTATAACACCTCAGCAGTGCCACAGGCTGATAGCATCTATGCCACGCCGTATTTAGGCAATAATTCATGCAAAAGGGGCCCAAACCAAGTACTTAGTACATATGCATGATTATACTTTCTAGAGGGCCGACATTTCTGTATTTAAAACCCTTTTTTTATTGATTTTATGAAATATTCTGAGATTTTGAATTTGGGGTTTTTATAAACTGTAAGCCATAATAATCACAATTATAAAAGTTAAAGGCTTCACATATCTCACTTTGTATGTAATGAGTCTGTATAAGATATTATTTTCACCTATAAAGTTGAATTACTGAAATAAATGAACTTTTGCACGATATTCTAATTTTTCGAGTTTCACCTGTATGTGGCCAAATAGCATGCTAATATTGATGATTGATTGTGTCAAGTGTCTAAGGCAGTGGTGTCAAACATCCGGCCCGCGACTTGTAGAGCACACATTTCTGAGCATTTAAAAAAAAAAAAGTAAGTAAGTTAAATTAAAATTAAATTAAATTGGGAAAAACGTATTCCAAAACAACCAATAACCTCTGTATTTAAAAATAAATCAAAACAGTAGAAGTTGCACTTTTATTTAATTGTATTTTGTACTGTCTGCATGTTTGCACAAAATGTGTCCCTGTACATATAGTAAACAAAATTGGACAACTGTAAGGTCAGTGCCTGTTGTATTTGTGTATTCAAATAAACAGTTGTTTATTTCATTAGTGCGTATTGGCATCTTTGAGCAAAATACCGCCGCACCTCCTATTCCCATGGCCAGCAGCAACCTTTACTAAGACATTTCCTGGGGGCTACAGAGATCCCTTGTGATCTGTGATAATGTAGGTTACATATGTAGGCTGAGTTATAAAGCATATAACTGAAAAACAAAGCTAAAGATTTGGATTTGACATATGTATGTTATTTTGCCATTATTTTACTGGTCCGGCCCACTTGAGATCAGAGAGGCTGTATGTGGCCCTCGAACCAAAATGAGTTTGACACCCCTGCCCTATAACATACATAGACAGACAGACACACATAGACACAGGTAAACAGAGACACACGTTCAGGCTCCAGATGTTACTGAGTTTATTGAACAAACACTGCCAGGATTCAAAGTCCACACACACACACACACACACACACACACACACAGTGCAGCTAAACGCTGCAGTGCATTGTGGGAAGGGGGAGGATGTCAGGGCGTTCCTGGGCTGTGATTGGCTCAGCGGTTACAGCTGTTGGTTCGGCAGCAGGTCCAACCCGGCCGGGAACAGTTCTTCAGAGGAGTGCAACCTTTCTCCCCCGAGTCTGGAACATGAAACGCATCATCAGGGCATGAGACACAGACAGACGGACAGACAGACAGACAGACAGACACACAGACAGACACAGACACAGACACAGACAGACAGACAGACAAACAGACAGACACAGACAGCTAGATAGAGAGACAGACAGACAGACAGACAGACA
>NW_027648257.1:22500-27500 GCF_949987685.1 Ammodytes marinus
TGAATTCGTGATGTACATGCTTTTAAACAAGTTAAAGCGGTTATGCTCATCAACTTTCAACAACACTTTAACTGTAGCACATACTGAACCCCATTCTGTCATGAACCGTCACTTCTCCTCCGTCCATAACAGAGGAACTACTGGGATAACTGGGGAGGGTGATTGGGTGTTACTCTTCTGCATGCACACTGTATAATGGGATAACTGGGGAGGGTGATTGGGTGTTACTCTTCTGCATGCCCACTGTATAATGGGATAACTGGGGAGGGTGATTGGGTGTTACTCTTCCACATGCACACTGTATAATGGGATAACTGGGGAGGGTGATTGGGTGTTACTCTTCCACATGCACACTGTATAATGGGATAACTGGGGAGGGTGATTGGGTGTTACTCTTCTGCATGCACACTGTATAATGGAGGACACCCTTCAGAATAAACACAGTACACATGTGTTTAAATGGTTCTTTATCAAAATGGTTCTTTATCTTTGTCAAACATGTTTTTCTTTTGCCTTCCATATATGTTTGGGTTTGGGGTTAGGTCAAAGTTCAAACACAGATTTTGTTTTCAGTCAATTCAATCATCAAGCTTCTGTTAAAAGCTTTGCTCATGAAAGAGAATGTTTGTGTGAAGATGTGAAGTCATTTGGCTCCACCTAGTGTCCACTGTGTAGAACTGCCTCAGGGCCCATAGAGCAGGGACAGTTCAAACCCTCTCCACTCTTGTTCCAGTGATTTGATATTTCCAGTTTGACTCTTAATGTTTCTGTATTTGTTTAAAGGTCACAGAGGAAGGTGAAGCAGGATGCACATCCCAAACAACCAGTAAGAGACATTTATGTTCCACTGTGTGTGAATGTGTGTGAATGAGTTCTGCTTCACGCTGCCTTAGCTGGGACATGTCTATATTTCACTGTGTTTTATTGTGCAGAGTTCAGCAGAGACGCTGTTGTTCCTGCTTGCTGCCTGTGGCCGTGTCCCAATCGAGGGGCTGCAGCCTTCTAAGGATGCGGTCTACGCGGTCTATGAAGGCCATAGCCTGTGAAGGCCGAATCGAAGGCCGAACGAGCGTTGTTAAATGAGACGGTCTCCGCAGGTCTCCGTTTATGAGCATTTCTGGTTTGCCAACAGAAACAGCCTTGTCAACGGAGGAAAAAAGAAAAAGAAGTTGCCTACCAGACGAAAAGAAAAAAAAAGTGCAAGAAAAAAAGAAAGGAAGATAAAAGTTAAGAAGATGGAGCAACACGTTGCTGTTTTGTTATTTTTTATTCTATTATATGCCATCTCTGAAAAAAACGCAATGAATCTTGGGATATGTTGGGCCGCGAAGGATACATCTGAGCTCTGTCCCATTCCAGAGGTCGCAGCCTACAAAGGCTGCATTGGAAGACTGATTGTGTCATAGCGGCGCGCAAAGGCTTATCCCATTTGGAAGGCTCCTTCATATGCGGCCGAGAAATGCAGCCTTCGTTTTCACGGTTTTGAAGGGTCCAAAAGATGTATCTGTTATACGCTTATTACATCACAGTGAAGGGCGTTGGATGTGGTGGTATGATGCCCAGGAAAGGGGTCCGACCAGTGGCCATGAGGTCGCTGGTTGGATCCCTGCAACCAGACAGGAGGGTGTTTGTAGTAAAACTTGTATTCTTAGACTGAGTGTTTTCATCGTCTTATTCCCATCACTGTCCTACTGACAACACAGGGCCCAAACTGCTAAAAGTAACATTTCTACTTTGTCGATGTTAATTTGCATAATATTCTAGTTTATATTAATATTTTTATTAAAAATTCAACGTTTATTTCTGCAATAACTTCTAATTCATCTGACCCAGTGTTTCCAAATGATTCCAAAAATAAGTAGGCCTACTTCACAGAAAACAGTTGTTTACACAAAATTCCTCAGATTTAGCCTCTTAATTTTCCTCTCAAAGTGCACCAGATTCCTGCATTTTCCTTTTTAAAAAGGTAAAAAAAAATCTCCCGGGGGAGCATGGTGTTTTATTTGACCGATCACTGATAAAATGAATTCATTAAAGTGCACGACTTTGACTCTGCTGCAGCTTTGTTCCCTCTACTGAGTTTACACTCACCATTCACTCTGACTTAATAGCCTCGTTCGACATGTCGTCGTCCTGCTAAGACCTGCGCAATTATGACGCTCGGCTTGCTGAGTGCACAGCATTTTTGCAGCATTTTTGTTGTGCGCTCAGCAAGACGCGCGTCATACTTGCGCAAGTCGAACGAGGCTAATGTCTCGCCCACAACACTGTCTGATTGGCTAGATGCTCACAACACTGTCTGATTGGCTAGAAGCTCACAACACTGTGTGATTGGCTAGAAGCTCACAACACTGTCTGATTGGCTAGACGCCCACAACACTGTCTGATTGGCTAGAAGCTCACAACACTGTCTGATTGGCTAGAAGCTCACAACACTGTCTGATTGGCTAGAAGCCCACAACACTGTCTGATTGGCTAGAAGCTCACAACACTGTCTGATTGGCTAGAAGCTATGTGAGTAGCAGCCAATCAACTGAAGCCTTGGTGCGCTGACATGCAGAAGCAGCAGCAGTGTGAGGTGTCAGTTGGCAGCACTGAGCTACACGGCAGCAGGTGATTCCAAAGTTAAACACATTACAATCCTCCACAGTGAAGTGGCAAAAACACCATAATCCACTCTGAGCCCTGAATTACACAAAACTGTTGAAAGAAAGATTTCATTACATGCCAAGTCTGACCTGGTAAAACAGCTTTTAGCTTCAGTGCCCCTGACTCCTGGAACAACTTACAACATCAAATTAAAATAAATACCTTCATATCTGTTAACCAATTTAAACATATTATTTTGAATCAGACCCACTTCACCTGTAACTGTTTTAATTAGTCAATGTTCTGCTCCACTCATTTGATCTGTTTTAATTGTTCTTGTCTCTCTGTCAGCTTGTTGTGTATTTGCTTTGTGTTTGTGTGTGTTTTGTATTTTTACTCGACATTGTAAATCAATTGATCTTTAGAGCATAAATGAAGGAAACATTTAAATTGCATTCTACATTGAAGCCATTTCCCCTGAGATCCATCAATTACTGACTATAATGTAATAAAATGATCACACTGTAAATATGTTCCTGCTTCATCCTTCATTAACTGACGTGTTACATGATGGGCTCAGCATTTCACTATAAACCACTTATTATATTATGAGTTTTATATTAAAAATATATAATACAAATAATATAAAATATTACATTATGTCACATTATGCATTGACAGTATGCTCTCACTATGTTTGTCTGATTTTGATGTCAGGCTAATCTGAGCCATTTGACCGAATAGCAGCAGTTAGAGATTGTTTCATTGTGGATTAATCTGCTGATCGTGATCATTTTGGTTATTTAGGTTATTTCTTATTAATAATAATAATTAATATTCCACCTATGGCCTGTCTCATGCGTGGGTCTATCTCTATATTCCACCTATGGCCTGTCTCATGCGTGGGTCTATCTCTACAGGTGAAACTCGAAAAATTAGAATATCGTGCAAAAGTTCATTTATTTCAGTAATTCAACCTAAATGGTGAAACTAATATATTATATAGACTCATTACATTCAAAGTGAGATATTTCAAGCCTTTATTTGTTATAATTGTGATTATTATGGCTTACAGCTTATGAAAACCCCAAATTCAAAATCTCAGAAAATTAGAATATTACATAAAATCAATAAAAAAAGGATTTTAAATACAGAAATGTCGGCCCTCTAGAAAGTATAATCATGCATATGTACTAAGTACTTGGTTTGGGCCCCTTTTGCACAAATTATTGCCTAAATGCGGTGTGGCATGGATGCTATCAGTCTGTGGCACTGCTGAGGTGTTATGGAAGCCCAGGTTGCTTTGATAGTGGCCTTCAGCTCGTCTGTATTGTTGGGTCTGGTGTGTATCATCTTCCTCTTGACAATAGTCCATAGTTTCTCTATTGGGTTCAGGTCAGGAGAGTTGTCTGGCCAATCAACACAGTAATACCATGGTCAGTCAACCAGTTACTTGTGGTTTTAGCACTGTGGACAGGTGTCAAGTCTTGCTGGAAAAAGTATTTCAGCATCTCCCTAAAGCTTGTCAACAGACAGAAGCATGAAGTGCTCTAAAATCTCCTGGTAGACAGCTGTGGTGACTTTGGACTCGATAACACAGTGGACCAACACCATCAGATGACATGGTGCCTCAGATCATCACTGACTGTTGAAACTTGACAGTGGTCCTCAAGCCCCTTGGATTTTGTGCCCCTCCACTCTTCCTCTAGACTGTGGAACCTTGATTTCCAAATGAAACGCAACATTTAATTTGGATCAGTGATGATTTGAGGTATCATGTCATCTGCTGCTGTTGGTCCACTGTGTTATCAATAATAATCACTATTATAAAAAATAAAGGCTTCACATATCTCACTTTGTATGTAATGAGTCTGTATAAGATATTATTTTCACCTATAAAGTTGAATTACTGAAATAAATGAACTTTTGCACGATATTCTAATTTTTCGAGTTTCACCTCTATATTCCACCTATGGCCTGTCTCATGCGTGGGTCTGTCTCTCAGACAATAGTTCAGCTGAGTCGCCTGGGTGAGGGTTAGACAGGTGAGACACTGTGAGATCAGCAGATAAAGTCTCACTGAGCTCAGGACAGACATGACTTCGGTTACCATAGTTACTGCATGATCACGTATCCAATAGAATGTTCACCATTACAATAACCTTATTTGGACATGTCATGATGCTTGTATGACATAAGAGAGGTAAAATATTGCATGTATAGCCAGTGCTTGAAATGGGGGAAACAAGTGCCAGTTCTCCCTTATTGACATATTAGCACCAATCAGCAAACCATCGTAACATTCTGACATGTTAAAGTGAACAGATTGAACAGCTGCTCCATTCAGGTGGTGAGCTGATGAGCGCAAGCTGACATCAAATGTTTGTACGTGATATTGTTGACAAGATATT
>NW_027648257.1:30000-50000 GCF_949987685.1 Ammodytes marinus
TATTACAGAGGAGGGATGACGTCTACAGAGTCGCCTGTTTACAGCGCCCGTGACAGTTATGAACGTTTTATATTTTCTTTGTCACGAGGAAAGCCAATCAAGAGAGCAGAGCTCAGTCATCCTCCACGGTCAGACAGGAAGTGAAGCGATAAATTACAAAGTAAAATCGGTTGGCACTTCCGGTTTTACCATATGTAATGTATTTAGCTTTCTGTATATGTCCATGGTAGTCATTTAGAGCGAGCTGATCGCTCGATATTGTGGACTTTACAGTTAAAATAGCAGGAGAGATCACTTTGCTTGCTTTTTAACCTCTGTATAATCTTGTGGATTAAATTACTTTTTATGTTATTCATTATTTTACATGAAATTACCTTTGAGGAGAGATATCCTTGACACCTATTTTTTTTTCTCGACTGCACACTTTGTTACCTTTTACGTCATATCTTATTTTCTGTTGTCTATATCTTTTTTGTTTTTTTATTTTGCAAATAAATTAAATCAAATCAAAAGCATTAAACCGGAAACAGGAAGCGTTTTGATGACTTTCGTTTTTTATTTTTTTGCTGTAAAAGCTTAATGTAACTGCTAAATTGTGTTCTCTAATTTTTAAAAAACATGTTTATTTAAGAGCAGGGATTACGTCTCCAGAGTTGCCCGCTTACACCTCCCGTGACAGTTAGGAACGTTTTTTTTTCACGAGCAGCTCCCATGAAGCATGGAAGCGATGCCTATGAGTTCATGGCATGGACATATAAAGAGTTCCGAGCTGTCCGCCGGTGATGGGCCGCATTCTTTTAGCTTGTGACGTCATCTGAATGGCCGCATTCCATTTTCATGTCTGCACCAAGCTGAATCAAAAGGCCACTATGTTTGTTTTATAGCCTGATATTGATTTTAATGTAATTTCATGTGGCTGATTATATTTATTGTGAAATAAAATATATTAAAAACATATATTATATCAGTTAATAGGCCTATTGAACCAAATCATCCACTAAAGCCCTACTGTGTGTGTGTGTGTGTGTGTGTGTGTGTGTGTGTGTGTGTGTGTGTGTGTGTGTGTGTGTGTGTGTGTGTGTGTGTGTGTGTGAGAGAGAGAGAGAGAGAGACAGAGACAGAGAGAGAGAGAGAGAGAGAGCATGGCCAATCAGACTGAAGACTATATGTTAACAGTGAGTGAGTGAGTGAGTGAGTGAGTGAGTGAGTGAGTGAGTGAGTGAGTGAGTGAGTGAGTGAGTGAGTGAGTGAGTGAGTGAGTGAGAGAGAGAGAGAGAGAGAGAGAGAGAGAGAGAGAGAGAGAGAGAGAGAGAGAGAGAGAGAGAGAGAGAGAGAGAGAGAGAGAGAGAGAGAGAGAGAGAGAGAGAGAGAGAGAGAGAGAGAGAGAGAAAGCATGGCCAAATTGACATTAAGACATTTTTCATTGCATGCCCCTCATTTAATCTCTGCACTCTCTTCATAGGCCTATTTTAATGAGATATTCAGAATATTCAGCAGTTGTGGAGGGTGGTCAGCAGGACAGGAGACAATGTACATGCACAGTTTTGTGCCATGCATGGTGTGGGAGGAAGATGAGGGAGATGGTTGTGGATTGTTGGATGAAATGGAGCACTAGGCCGAAGATGCCTGGCTACTCAAATCCTGGAGGAAGAGGATGAGATGGTGGAGGGCTACAGAGACCTGGGCATTTACTTCAACAACAGACTGCAAATGTAACATTTGCAGTCTGTTTAACATTAAATGAATTTGTGTCACTGCGCTCAGACAATGGAAGGAGAACTAGAACGTCTAACAGAGGGGACTGTGTAGTGCAGCACAGATCCACTGAGTTTGGCACATCCGTTTTTTCAGTTAGAGCCACCAAGTCTTGGAACTTAGTAGCCTACCAAGCGAGAGAAGAGAGTGGAACACCTTTGCTGGTTTTAAATGTAAGATGAAGTCATGGCTGAAATCAACCCAAGCATGTACCCATCATGCATAGATTGTTTTCTTAATGTTGTGATGTCCTGTTTTCTTTGTGTCTTACTGTTGTGATGTTGTTGTTGTTGTGGTGTCCTAAATGTTGTGATTTTATTGTTCGTATTGTGTTGTTGTGTTTTACTGTTGTGAAATTGTGTGTTATTGTTTTTATACTTCAGTGTTAGGTTTCCCATCTTGACAGAGATGTAATACTCTGTTTCCTGCCCAGGGACTACAGACGAAAATTAGTTTATAGCTAAATCTGGTACTGCTTATGTGCTGTACATTGTCCCTGTTCAATAAACAAATAAATAAACATGGGGGTTGTGCATGGAGGGACAGAGCAGACTGTACTTCATGAGCAAATCATTATTTACCTATTTGGGCCCATAGTTGGTTGTGGAGAGAATGATAATTCACAAGCTGCTGAAGATAATGGACAGCACTGCTCCTTCAGCTATTCAACCACTACAGAAAGTCATTCCTGCCAACTGCAATACAATCCACAATAACTTCTGCTTAAATGCTACAATTTCCCTATGGCAATAAATAAAGTAGGCCTACATTATCCATCTACAAATCCATCCATCCATCTATGCAGGTATATTTGATTTAGGCCTGTATTTTAGATTATGCATAGCGTTCTGCATTATAATCTCTGAAAGTGACATCCTTTGGATTATTATTTCCAAAAGAAAACAAATGAGCAAACAAAAAGCTTCATTTTCGCTATTGGGCCTTAAAAGTGATCAGAAGATCAAAACCTTGCCATAAGAACACCAACTGAATACATCGCTGGAAAGGTCTTAATGTTGTCAGTGTAAAGATTCTACGACTCTACATTTAAACACACCTACAATTCACCATCATGCTTATTATTTGATTTAATTTATTTGCACAATAAAAAAATAGGCCACAGAAAAATAAGATATAAAGTAAAAGGTAAAAGGTAACTTGTGCAGGATGAGAAAAAAAAGGGTGAAGGATATCTCACCTCAAAGGTAATTTAATGTCAAATAATGAATAAAATAAAAATTATACAGAGGTTAAAAAGCAAGGAAAGTGTTTTTTGTTAGCACTTTCCTGCTATTTTAAATAATATACATATATTTTGCAGGATTCATACCCTTCTATTTTAAAACGCTCCATAAGTAGAAGACACCACCACTCCCGGATCAAGGGCATGTCTGTCTAAAGGAAATGCAATGAAGAGAGTAAATCATGATATATATTTCTTCTCTTCTCTCTCTTTATGATGAATGTAAGTTTGATTTAATTTATTTGCGAGATAAAAAAAAGGAGGTGTAAGCGGGCAACTCTGGAGACGTAATCCCTGCTCTAAAATAAACATGTTTTTTTTTTTAAATAAGAGAACACAATTTAGCAGTTACATTAAGCTTTTACAGCAAACAATAAAAATAAATAAAAAACGAAAGTCATCAAAACGCTTCCTGTTTGATTGAAACCTTTATTTATTCAAACTCGAAAGGCATTGAGGTTCCCCTCATTTACAACGCCGACGAGCGCACACAACACAACAACAACAATAACAACAGAGTGACAGAATAAAACAGAGAAACACAAAATCCTAGCAAGATAAAAAAAAATTACAATAAAAGAGCTTAAAAAATTAATTCAGTTAAAACAAATGCAGTGGTGATGGTGAAAATCAGAAATCATAGATTTAAAAGAAGAAAAAGTGGGGAGAATGGTCATATTGAAGTTGCTCTGAAGGGCATTCCAAGAGGTGGGGGCACTATAGCTAAAAGCAGTTGTTCCCAACTTAGAGTGAACTCTAGGAACCTTTAAAAGCAGCAGCTCACTAGATCGGGTATTAAAAGACTGAGAGTTCCAGTCGAGCATAGCTGATAAATAAGGTGGCTGTTTACCAATTAAGGATTTAAAAATAAATAAAAACCAATGTAACTCACGTCTTAATGACAGGGATGTCCAGCCGACTTTTTCGTACAGGGAACAGTGATGAGTTTCCGGTTTAATGCTTTTGATTTGATTTAATTTATTTGCACAATAAAAAAACAAAAAAGATATAGACAACAGAAAATAAGATATGACGTAAAAGGTAAAAGGTAACAAAGTGTGGAGGTGAGAAAAAAAATAGGTGTCAAGGATATCTCTCCTCAAAGGTACATTTTTTTTTTCATGTAAAATAATGAATAACATAAAAAGTAATTTAATCCACAAGATTATACAGAGGTTAAAAAGCAAGCAAAGTGATCTCTCCTGCTATTTGAACTGTAAAGTCCGCAATATCGAGTGATCAGTTCGCTCTAAATGACTACCATGGACATGTACAGAAAGCTAAATACATTACGGTAAAACCGGAAGTGCCAACCGATTTTACTTTGTAATTTATCGCTTCACTTCCTGTCTGACCGTGGAGGATGACTGAGCTCTGCTCTCTTGATTGGCTTTCCTCGTGACAAAGAAAATATAAAACGTTCATAACTGTCACGGGAGCTGTAAACAGGCGACTCTGTAGACGTCATCCCTCCTCTGTAATAAACATGTGTTTTTAAAATGAGAGAACAACAAATTCAGCATTTACAGCAAAGAAATCATAATAATTCAAACGCTTCCTGTTTCCGGTTCAAGGCAGCGCCAGGAGCGTCATAGCAACCAGTATATCAACCCGAAACAAATGTTGTATTTCTACATTTTCTTGGCGATGTCCAGAATAATATTCGTGATAACCATCAAACTACATCGTATACATTCACTGAGTGAAGATTGTGAGAGTAAGACACATTTCTCACTAACAATGTTATCAAAAACCCATTTAATAGCTTATACATCTTAAAAATCTGCAGAATAAAAACGGGGGCAATGGCGGTCACAGCTTGGGTTTCGTTTCGGCCGGGAGGACTTGAAAGTCACGTGACATGTACGCTGTCCATTAGAAATGAATAGGGGGAACAAATGTAGGTAATTCACAATTTCAAGGCCTTTATTGTGAAACCTCTACATTTTGCGCAGTGGACCAATGTAGCTATTTTACATTTCACTGTGAGACTGGGTTGACTATACTAACCCTCTAACTCTAACCAAGATCAAAGAGGGTACGTCAAGGCTTTCTGTACTCTGCTATATTGACTAACCCTCTAACCCTAACCTCATAACCCTCTAACCCTAACCCTCTAACCCCCTAACCCTCTCACCCTCTCACCCTCTCACCCTCTCACCCTCTAACCCTCTCACCCTCTAACCCCCTGACCCTCTAACCCTCTCACCGTCTAACCCCCTAACCCTCTAACCCTCTAACTCTCTAACCAACTAACCCTCTAACCCCCTAACCCTCTAACCCCCTAACCCTCTCACCCTCTAACCCCCTAACCCTCTCACCCTCTAACCCCCTAACCCTCTAACCCTCTAACTCTCTAACCAACTAACCATCTAACCCCCTAACCCTCTCACCCTCTAACCTCCTAACCCTCTAACCCTCTAACTCTCTAACCAAATGATGGGCCCCCCTCTGCATTGGGCCCCCCCACGACTGTATCACTTTTCCCCCCAGTCCGTCGGCCCTGCCCGGTGTGCCTGTGCAGTAATCCACCCCTGGATAGGTTACACAATTAAGAAAAAAACAATGACGTTCATTACTAATTTATATATTTTTTGTAATGTAATGATTATCTGGAACTTGGTGCCCTACGCGCTCTGTGTACCCTGCGTATAGGGAGCGGCGGCCCTGACTATATTACTAACCCCCTAACCCTCTAACCCCCTGACCCTCTAACCCTCTAACCCTCTCACCCCCTAACCCTCTAACCCTCTAACCCTCTCACCCCCTAACCCTCTAAACCTATGTACTATATTACTAACCAACTAGAGCTCTTACCCTCTGTACTTTATTACTAACCCCTAACCCTAACCCTCTCCTGTGTGGTGTATTTATACAGCCTACGTATTACCCCTGTTGTATTTATGAAGCGTATTATAGATGCAGTAAGCTGTTGTGCTGTGGCCTCTCTCAGGGCTGACCCTCCATGTTTCCTCCCTCTGGTCCTGCGTCTCTAACCCTAACCCTATGGCTTAATGTATTCTACTATATTACTAACCATTCCTGTGGCCTCTCTCCAGGGCTAACCCTCTCTCTCTCTCTATCTCTCTCTCTCTCTCCCTCTGTATTAACATGTCTCTCTCTCCCTCTCTCTCTCTCTCTCCCTACCTCCCTCTGTATTAACATGTCTCTCTCTCCCTCCCTCTCTCCCTCTCTCTCTCTCTACCTCCCTCTGTATTAACATGTCCCTCTCCCTCCCTCCCTCTCTCTCCCTCTCTCTCTCAGGGCTGACCCTCCATGTTTCCTCCCTCTGGTCCTGTGTCTCTGGCCTGAACTCGTCTCTGGTTCTTCAGGGAGAAACGCTGGAAGGTCCAGGAAGACGTTTACAGCAGGATGAAGAATCTCAACTCCAGCCTGATACAAGTCATAAACTGTACCGCGCTTAAACCGTACCCTACCCAACTTTTGGCAAATGAAAAGCCAAACTACCCGGACCGAACCGCTCCGATCCGACCCGCTCTACTCGGTGGAAACGAGGCATAAGACATGGTTAGACCATAACCCTAACCGTAACCAAGACATGGCCTTAACCCGGTTTAGATCATATTCTAACTCAGACGTTAATCAGAATAAGAAGTTGCATGAAAACAACTAGAGTATTCTAATCTCAGTCGCATCATTGAGACATGTAAACTTCAATCACATTGAATATTCCTATCTGAGTTTCCTGGCTGTTAAACTAGCGCGTGTCTTTAATGACCGATAGAACACAGCGATAATGACATGAAGAACGCGCTGAGGTCAGACTATACTGAATGGGGCTTAGGCCTGGTTAAAGAGTTCAGTGGTACGGTCTGTGTAGTGTGAATGGGGCTGGGGCCTGGTTATAGTGTGAATGGGGCTGGGGCCTGGTTATAGTGTGAACGGGGCTTGGGCCTGGTTATAGTGTGAACGGGGCTTAGGCCTGGTTATAGTGTGAATGGGGCTGGGGCCTGGTTATAGTGTGAATGGGGCTGGGGCCTGGTTATAGTGTGAATGGGGCTGGGGCCTGGTTATAGTGTGAATGAGGCTTAGGCCTGGTTATAGTGTGAATGGGGCTTGGGACTGGTTATAGTGTGTGTAGTGTGAATGAGGCTTAGGCCTGGTTATAGTGTGAATAGGGCTTGGACCTGGTTATAGTGTAAATGGGGCTGGGGCCTGGTTATAGTGTGAATGGGGCTGGGGCCTGGTTATAGTGTGACCCTAACCCTAACCCTTATAGTGTGAATGGGGCTGGGGCCTGGTTATAGTGTGAATGGGGCTGGGGCCTGGTTATAGTGTGAATGGGGCTGGGGCCTGGTTATAGTGTGAATGGGGCTGGGGCCTGGTTATAGTGTGAATGGGGCTGGGGCCTGGTTATAGTGTGAATGGGGCTGGGGCCTGGTTATAGTGTGAATGGGTCTTGGGCCTGGTACGGTGTGTAGTGTGAATGGGGCTGGGGCCTGGTTATAGTGTGAATGGGGCTTAGGCCTGGTTATAGTGTGAATGGGGCTGGGGCCTGATTATAGTGTGAACGGGGCTTGGGCCTGGTTATAGTGTGAATGGGGCTTATAGTGTGAATGGGGCTTATAGTGTGAATGGGGCTGGGGCCTGGTTATAGTGTGAATGGGGCTTGGGCCTGGTACGGTGTGTAGTGTGAATGGGGCTTGGGCCTGGTACGGTGTGTAGTATGAATGGGGCTTGGGCCTGGTTATAGTGTGAATGGGGCTGGGGCCTGGTTATAGTGTGACCCTAACCCTTATAGTGTGAATGGGGCTGGGGCCTGGTTATAGTGTGAATGGGGCTTGGGCCTGGTTATAGTGTGAATGGGGCTTGGTTCTGGTTATAGAGTGAATGGGGCTTAGGCCTGGTTATAATGTGACCCTAACCCTAACCCTTATAGTGTGAATGGGGCTGGGGCCTGGTTATAGTGTGAATGGGGCTTGGTTCTGGTTATAGTGTGAATGGGGCTTAGGCCTGGTTGTAGTGTGAATGGGGCCTGGTTATAGTGTGAATGGGGCCTGGTTATAGTGTGAATGGGGCTTAGGCCTGGTTATAGTGTGAATGGGGCTTGGGCCTGGTTATAGTGTGAATGGGGCCTGGTTATAGTGTGAATGGGGCTTGGGCCTGGTTATAGTGTGAATGGGGCTTAGGCCTGGTTACAGTGTGAATGGGGCTTGGGCCTGGTTATAGTGTGAATGGGGCTTAGGCCTGGTACGGTGTGTAGTGTCTGTCTCTAACCCTTTATATACTGTTAACCCTAACCCTGTATACAGGTGAAACTCGAAAAATTTGAATATCGTGCAAAAGTTAATTTATTTCAGTGATTCAACCTAAATTGTGAAACTAATATATTATATAGACTCATTACATTCAAAGTGAGATATCTCAAGCTTTTATTTGTTATAATTAAGTACGGGTCCTCAGTTTACTGAGGATCCGTAATTATTGTTCTTTCTAAATTTCAGCCCTGAAATTCCCTGACAACGTTCCTTACAGTAGAAATTGACAATTGAAACCTTTGGGAAAGCTTCTTGTAGCCTTCCCCTAAACCATGACAATGAATAATCTTTGTTTTTAAGATCTGTTGGGAGCTGTTTTAATGATCCCATTCTGTCTCACTTCTGCAGAGAGTCAAAGAGAAGTGGAACTTGCATTTAGGCACCTAAAATACCTTTTCTCATGATTAAACAGACCTTTATATGAGGTTCAAGGCTTAACAACATAATCCAACCAATTTTGTGTTTAAAGTCCTCAGTTTTACATGCTGTTACATGCAATAAAATCAGCAAGACCACAAGGGTTCCCATATTTTTGCACAGCCAGTTTTTCACATTCTATTTAATTTCATACAACCAAATACTGCTTTTCAAAAAATCTTTGTTTGGAAAACATCCCAGTACTTAGCTGTTCTTGGTAAATTAAAGACATACCACTTTTATCTTTTTTGTGTGAAAGCAGAGTCAATTATAATGCCGGCTGACAGGGGTTCCCAAACTTTTTCATATGACTGTATATATACAGTATATATATATATATATATATATGTACAAATATATATATTCATAATTCATATTTATGTATACATAGTTGAATCCACTCAGATCTTAAACTAAATGTCTAAATGAATATTATGAACTCACATCTTGTAGATTTTAATATTTGTGTCGTTTGCTTTTCTTCCAGGTCCCAAAGGAGAACCAGGTGTGTGTTGGTTCTACTCTGACGTCATGTCTGGATAGTCCAGTAGATATGAACTAACCCTAACTAATGTGTGTGTATTAACTATATTATATTAATTAACACCAGGTCTCCCCGGCGCTGCCCTCCACCTCCCCAGACTTTCCTTCTCCGCTGCGCTCACTGTCCCGATGGATCGATCAGGAACCATCGTGTTCGACCGGCTGTTTGTCAACGAGGGGGACTTCTATGACGCGCGCACAGGTGTGTGTGTGTGTTTGTGTGTGTGTGTGTGTGTGTGTGTGGCTGTGTGTGGCTGTCTGTGTGTGTGTCCCTTGCATTATTACTATAAATATATATTTTCTCATACTGTGTCTGTCAGGTATGTTCACAGCCCCGTTGGATGGACATTACTTCTTCAGTGCGGTGCTGACGGGACACAGGAACCAGCAGATTGAGGCGGTGCTGTCCCAGTCTAACTACGGGATGGCCAGGGTGGATTCAGGCGGGTACCAGCCCGAGGGTCTGGAGAACAACCCCATCGCTGAGGCCAAGAGTGTGCCGGGCTCTCTGGCTGTGTTCAACATCATCCTGCCTCTGCACCGCGGGGACACGGTCTGCATCGACCTTGTGACCGGCCAGCTGGCGCACTCTGTGGAGCCGCTCACTATGTTCAGTGGCATGCTGCTGTATGAGGACCTGTGATTGGCTAACAAGCCGCCAATCGGTTAAAGACTCACACCGATGACATCATAATGACATCATTGTGGAATATTGTTACTAACCCTGGTCCTGAACATTGACCGTAAACCACTAAGCCTTGTATCTGCTACATCATCAATACTAACCGACCTGATTACCCACAAGCCCTTGCTCCTGACCTGATTACCCACAAGGCCTTGCTCCACAGCAACACGCTGTGAGGACTTCTGGGCTCTAGCGTTGGGATCCCTGATGCACCAATCAGAAACCTCGACCCACCGAACGCTCTGATTGGCTGTTCATATTGTGTCTCCGCCCACAGTGAGCTAACCCGCTAGCTGTTAGCTGTTATCTAAACAGTGTTCCTCCATCAGGACGTCTGTTAATGATCTGATTGGTAGAAATATGGGATGGACCAAAGCCCTGAGACGTCGCTGTGGCAACATGTGATTAAGAAAAGCTTGTTTGTGTTTGATGTGTCACACATTGTGAATGTTTGATTAGCTGCACCTTTTGTATTTAACAAATAATGAAATTATTGAACTTTGAAGTTTGAGGACAAAGCTGGAAACCCAATCATGAAACTTTAAGCACAAATTTATTTTCAATACAGCGTTTACAGAAGCACAACCAGCTTAAACGTCTGTCTCCTTGTCCATCCTATCCCCAAACCCTAACCCATCCATCTCCTTGTCTCCTAACCCTAACCGATCCATCTCCATGTCCCCTAGCCCTAACCCGTCTGTCACTTATACATCCGTCCATATTGTGCAGAGATTTTATAAACTTCAATAAATAAAATGTTTGAAATCTCAATTTGTCACTCTCTCTCTCTCTCTCTCTCTCTCTCTCTCTCTCTCTCTCTCTCTCTCTCTCTCTCTCACACACACACACACACAGATGAAGTTGCGACCCAAATATTAGTTTTAAAAAATGCAGCAATACTCAATGCCTACATGCACTGATAAAACATGAAAAAAAGTGAAACTAGGGCTAAATCCCAATTGTTAGAGCTATTATACTTTACTAAGTTCCTCATTTAAATGCATGAGAAATGCCTCCATCTGGTGGTGACCAGTGGTAGTGACGCAAAGCCTTGTAATCAGGTCAGTATTTGTATGCAGATGTGCAAACACAGTGAATGCTGAGAGAGCACACAGTCTTTTACTGCTCCTGACACACTTTGATACTGACAGAGTATAGAACAATACTTTTAGATATTATATATATTATATTTTAGATATAGACAACAAAAGTTTGGTGATGTTAGTGTAAGTTTTGTTTATTAATATTTTTCAGTTTATTAGATTTATTTTGCTGCATGTTAGAGTTTGGAGCCAACACATGCACACGCTCACACACACATGCACACGCTCACACAAAACCTACCGAACAGACTACAATCAACTTCAACAAACCAAGTAAGTGCATAAAGGCTTTAGCTCGGCAACACATTAAGAAAGCTATTGACTTAACACCACTGAGAGACAGACTTATAGGAATACGTTTACATATGGCTACCACCACTGCAAGGTCTCAATCACTTTTTTGATAAGCTGGGGATGCTAATGTTTCAACAATATAAATTTAACTGTATGTAATATCAAATAAATGGGATCTGATGAGTCCAGTCACACGCTGTTCAGTTGGGTCAGTTTCAGACTGGGCTGCGGCTGGCTTCCTCCAGTCTCCATGGTGATGCATTTACAGCAGCAACACGCCATTGTGGCAATTTTTAAGTCAGACCACTTTTTCTTCACCTAGGCTTTGTAAAGAAATTGCAAGATACACTTTTGTATTATGCTAAATCATATTATTTGATCAAAAACACTGATAAATACAAACCTCTGGAGATCTTGTGTCAACTTCTGGGCTGTTGATTTCCTTCCCTTTTCTTCCGTTTTTATTGCTCCATGATAAAACATATTGGTTTTTGTTTTGTTTAGAAGGATTTACTGGGGCTTTAAGCTGCTTTTCCTTTTCTAAACGCACAGATGTCACATGGCGATCTGTGGTGTGTATCCATCAGCTCAGATTGTTAAATTATTTAACTTTGTTTCTTTAGTTTGATTCAGTCTCTGGGATGAACCTGATCCTTCTGTCTGTCTGTCTGTCTGTGTGTCTGTCTGTCTGTCTGTGTGTCTGTCTGTCTGTCTGTCTGTCTGTCTGTCTGTGTGTCTGTCTGTCTGTCTGTCTGTCTGTCTGTCTATCTGTCTGTCAGGTCAACCTCTTTCTCTCTGTGCTGAATATGGAGCTGTTCTGTCACATGGACCAATCAACTGCCCTTTTGATTTTTAGATTTTTTTTGGATCGACAAGCAAAGGCGTCAAACAAATAAACACACCACACACACACACACACACACACACACACACACACACACACACACACACACACACACACACACACACACACACACACACACACACACACACACACACACACACACACACACACACACACACACACACACACACACACACACACACACACACACACACACACACACACACACACACACACACAGTTGCAGACATTAACACCCAGGCCTCTGACAGTTGGGGTGTTAGGATAGCCTAGAGGAAAGGTGCCCGACCAGTAACAATGAGGTTGCTTGTTCGATCCCCGGCACTGGACAGGAGGGTGTATTTTTTTTTTTTTTTTAAGTCTTTATTGAACATGGTTAAAAAAATAATACAAACTAAAATAAAACAATTGAGCAGTAAAAAAGGAAATAAATAAATTAAAAACAAACAAATGGGGTCCTCAGGATCCTAAGCAACAAATACATAACTCAAATAACATGGTTCATGTTCAAAAGGGAAGAAGTTAAGAAAAACTTTTCTGGTCCTACCCCCTCTTATTTTTTTATAATTGTTTACAAAAAAAATAAAGGTTCAGTTTGAATCAGTCAGTGTCTATGATGTTTGACTCGTGGGTTAAAACAAATCAAAACTTTTCGACAAAACAATAACAAAATAAAATAATGGAACAGATGAACGAAAACCATCAAACAGAAAACAGCAAAACAGAACTTCACTGCTCCAGGTCAGAACAATTCAATGTTTTGTTTCTGAAGAGTTTTTTTAGTTTTGATATTGTTGTAAATTTTTTTAGCTCATCATTGCAGTTGTTCCACAGACTTACAGCCTTTGTCGTAATACAGTGTAGTTTTGTATTGGTTCTGCCCCTTCACCTGGGAGACCAGGGTTCGATTCCCAGGCAGGGTGTCTCTGCAGTGGACAGAAGAAGAGGGTGCTGCTGACCAGGGTTAAATAAAAAGTTAAAACAACTTGAATAATGATTTAAAATTGCTAAGAGTGATTAGAAAATTAAAATAATTAAAAGATTAAGAATTAAAAAATTAAAATAATTGGAAGATTAAAATGATTAAAAAGTTAAGTGTGTGTGTGTCATCTCCCTCTCCACATTTCAACTCAGTCACAAAATCTACTTCAAATATAGGTTAAAATATCCTAAAAAAAAGAAAAAAGAAAAGAAAAAAAAGCTATGCATATCTCTTTTGTCAATTATTGTCTCTGTCTTTGTGTCTGTCTGTCTGTCTGTCTGTCTGTCTGTCTGTCTGTGTCTCTCTGCCTGTCTCTCTCTCTGCCTGTCTCTCTCTCTCTCTGTCTCTCTCTCTCCCTGCCTGTCTCTCTCCCTGTCTGTCTCTCTCCCTGTCTCTCTCCCTGTCTGTCTGTCTGTCTGTCTGTCTGTCTGTCTGTGTGTGTTCTTACGTAGGCCTCTCTCTCGGTCCTGTCTGTCTTCCTCCTTGGTTTGGCAGCGACAGCACAGTCGTCTCAGGAGGATGTAGATGTGAGGGAAGACGATCAGCGGAGGAGGCAGGATGGGCCGGTCGTGGAAATTCATGATCAACGCGTATCTCTGGAACTTCCATATCTGGTTAGAGATGGACTTCACCTCGAAGAACGTGTTACTGTGGGGAAGGAGAGAGAAAGGGTTATTTTTGGCTGTGTAGAGAGGTGTGTGTGTGTGTGTGTGTGTGTGTGTGTCTGTCTGTCTGTCTGTCTGTCTGTCTGCCTGCCTGCCTGCCTGTCTGTCTGTCTGTCTGTCTGTCTGTCTGTCTGTCTGTCTGTCTGTCTGTCTGTCTGTCTGTCTGTCTGTCTGTCTGCCTGTCTGTCACTCTGTCTGTCACTCTGTCTGTCTTACTTGAACACAGCGATCAGCAGGTTAACCAGCAGTATATTAGCCACTAGCAGGTAACAGGCCATGATGGCTGGAGTGAGACCGGCTCCGGGAATACAGGGAGGAAGCTTCTTTCCATCCTCATCGTAAAGATTATCACCACACGGAGCTGAGAGAGAGACAGGCAGAGAGAGAGACAGGGGGGAGAGAGAGAGGGAGGGAGGGAGAGAGAGAGAGAGGCAGGGAGGGAGGGAGATAGGGAGGGAGAGAGAGAGACATTAAATTAGTAGTACAGAGAGAGAGAGAGAGAGAGAGAGAGAGAGAGAGAGAGAGAGAGAGAGAGATTGATATATGTTGAGAGAGAGCAGCATTTATATTTTTGAGCAGAGTTCTTAGGCAGTGCACTTTGAATGTGGTTTTTTGTATCATGTGATAAACAGTAATTAAAGAACCTTTATCATTATCTTTACAGTTTAAAGGTTTGTCAGAGTGAGATACTTCCGGTTGATCTCTATGGCGTACACTGTGGGTCGGGACAGGAGAAGGGAAAAGAAAAAAATGAAAAATTATTAATAATAATAATTTTAATCGTATTTCATACCACAACATTACAATGAATATCTAATATATTTAATACATGAAGGGTTGATTAAAAAAGTCTTTATGGCTTGAATACCTGAAAACTTAATTACTAGATGACTTCTAGCTGCTGAGGTACATGCTGTTGTGGCTAAAGTTTGTCTCATTATTATGAGAACATTTCAACAGACGGAGCGACCAGGAGAACAGTGATTAAGAAAGTCCTTAATGGCTTGCTAATGCTAACCTGAACAAATCAAAATCAAATCAGTTTTATTTTCTACAGCCCAATATCACAAATAGACATTTGCCTCAGTGGGCTTCACCATTCCATATAGTATGACAGTATAAAGAACACTTAATGACTAAATGTTGTTTTGAAAACACTTGAACAGACGATCAAACAAGGAGAGTGTTGGGACAATGGGACAGATAGTGAGGACCAACATGGGCTGACTGCAGTCTTACTTTAGTTTTGTTTCCACACATTGGTACAGTATGATTTGTTACGGTTCGGTACGGTTCAGTACGGTTCGGTACGGTTCGGTACGGTTTGGTACGGTTCAGTACTGTGTGAATGGGGCTTAGGCCTGGTTATAGTGTGACCCTAACCCTAACCCTTATAGTGTGAATGGGGCTGGGGCCTGGTACGGTGTGTAGTGTGAATGGGGCTTAGGCCTGGTACGGTGTGTAGTGTGAATGGGGCTTAGGCCTGGTTATAGTGTGAATGGGGCTGGGGCCCGGTTATAGTGTGAATGGGGCCTGGTTATAGTGTGAATGGGGCTGGGGCCTGGTTATAGTGTGAATGGGGCCTGGTTATAGTGTGAATGGGGCTTAGGCCTGGTTATAGTGTGAATGGGGCTGGGGCCTGGTTATAGTGTGAATGGGGCCTGGTTATAGTGTGAATGGGGCTGGGGCCTGGTTATAGTGTGAATGGGGCTTAGGCCTGGTTATAGTGTGAATGGGGCTGGGGCCTGGTTATAGTGTGAATGGGGCTGGGGCCTGGTTAAAGAGTCCAGTGGTACGGTGTGTGTAGTGTGAATGGGGCTTAGGCCTGGTTATAGTGTGAATGGGGCATGGGCCTGGTACGTTGTGTAGTGTGAATGGGGCTTGGGCCTGGTTATAGTGTGAATGGGAATTTTCTATAAGAAAAAGAAAACCAATCGCCTATAATCGGCCGGCCGATAATATATTTGGTCGGGCCGTAAAATATATATATATATATATATATATATATATATATATATATATATATATATATATATATATATATATATATATATATATATATATATATGTACAAATATATATATATATATTCATAATTCATATTTATGTATACATAGTTGAATCCACTCAGATCTTAAACTAAATGTCTAAATGAATATTATGAACTTATAGTGCTAATGCTAACCTGAACAAATCAAAATCAAATCAGTTTTATTTTCTACAGCCCAATATCACAAATAGACATTTGCCTCAGTGGGCTTCACCATTCCATATAGTATGACAGTATAAAGAAAACTTAATGACTAAATGTTGTTTTGAAAACACTTGAACAGACGATCAAACAAGGAGAGTGTTGGGACAATGGGACAGATAGTGAGGACCAACATGGGCTGACTGCAGTCTTACTTTAGTTTTGTTTCCACACATTGGTACAGTATGATTTGTTACGGTTCGGTACGGTTCGGTACGGTTCAGTACGGTTCGGTACGGTTCGGTACGGTTTGGTACGGTTCAGTACTGTGTGAATGGGGCTTAGGCCTGGTTATAGTGTGACCCTAACCCTAACCCTTATAGTGTGAATGGGGCTGGGGCCTGGTACGGTGTGTAGTGTGAATGGGGCTTAGGCCTGGTACGGTGTGTAGAGTGAATGGGGCTTAGGCCTGGTACGGTGTGTAGTGTGAATGGGGCTTAGGCCTGGTTATAGTGTGAATGGGGCTGGGGCCTGGTTATAGTGTGAATGGGGCCTGGTTATAGTGTGAATGGGGCTGGGGCCTGGTTATAGTGTGAATGGGGCTTAGGCCTGGTTATAGTGTGAATGGGGCTGGGGCCTGGTTATAGTGTGAATGGGGCCTGGTTATAGTGTGAATGGGGCTGGGGCCTGGTCATAGTGTGAATGGGGCTGGGGCCTGGTTTATAGTGTGAACTGGGCCTGGTTATAGTGTGAATGGGGCTGGGGCCTGGTTATAGTGTGAATGGGGCCTGGTTATAGTGTGAATGGGGCTGGGGCCTGGTCATAGTGTGAATGGGGCTGGGGCCTGGTTTATAGTGTGAACTGGGCCTGGTTATAGTGTGAATGGGGCTGGGGCCTGGTTATAGTGTGAATGGGGCTTAGGCCTGGTTATAGTGTGAATGGGGCTGGGGCCTGGTTAAAGAGTCCTGTGGTACGGTGTGTGTAGTGTGAATGGGGCTTAGGCCTGGTTATAGTGTGAATGGGGCTTGGGCCTGGTACGGTGTGTAGAGTGAATGGGGCTTAGGCCTGGTACGGTGTGTAGTGTGAATGGGGCTGGGGCCTGGTCATAGTGTGAATGGGGCTGGGGCCTGGTTTATAGTGTGAACTGGGCCTGGTTATAGTGTGAATGGGGCTGGGGCCTGGTTATAGTGTGAATGGGGCCTGGTTATAGTGTGAATGGGGCTGGGGCCTGGTCATAGTGTGAATGGGGCTGGGGCCTGGTTTATAGTGTGAACTGGGCCTGGTTATAGTGTGAATGGGGCTGGGGCCTGGTTATAGTGTGAATGGGGCCTGGTTATAGTGTGAATGGGGCTGGGGCCTGGTTATAGTGTGAATGGGGCTTAGGCCTGGTTATAGTGTGAATGGGGCTGGGGCCTGGTTAAAGAGTCCTGTGGTACGGTGTGTGTAGTGTGAATGGGGCTTAGGCCTGGTTATAGTGTGAATGGGGCTTGGGCCTGGTACGTTGTGTAGTGTGAATGGGGCTTGGGCCTGGTTATAGTGTGAATGGGAATTTTCTATAAGAAAAAGAAAACCAATCGCCTATAATCGGCCGGCCGATAAAATATTTGGTCGGGCCGTAAAATATATATATATATATATATATATATATATATATATGTATGTACAAATATATATATATATTCATAATTCATATTTATGTATACATAGTTGAATCCACTCAGATCTTAAACTAAATGTCTAAATGAATATTATGAACTTATAGTGCTAATGCTAACCTGAACAAATCAAAATCAAATCAGTTTTATTTTCTACAGCCCAATATCACAAATAGACATTTGCCTCAGTGGGCTTCACCATTCCATATAGTATGACAGTATAAAGAACACTTAATGACTAAATGTTGTTTTGAAAACACTTGAACAGACGATCAAACAAGGAGAGTGTTGGGACAATGGGACAGATAGTGAGGACCAACATGGGCTGACTGCAGTCTTACTTTAGTTTTGTTTCCACACATTGGTACAGTATGATTTGTTACGGTTCGGTACGGTTCGGTACGGTTCGGTACGGTTTGGTACGGTTTGGTACGGTTTGGTACGGTTCAGTACTGTGTGAATGGGGCTTAGGCCTGGTTATAGTGTGACCCTAACCCTAACCCTTATAGTGTGAATGGGGCTGGGGCCTGGTTACAGTGTAAATGGGGCCTGGTTATAGTGTGAATGGGGCTTAGGCCTGGTACGGTGTGTAGTGTGAATGGGGCTTAGGCCTGGTACGGTGTGTAGTGTGAATGGGGCTTAGGCCTGGTTATAGTGTGAATGGGGCTGGGGCCTGGTTATAGTGTGAATGGGGCTGGGGCCTGGTTATAGTGTGAATGGGGCTTAGGCCTGGTTATAGTGTGAATGGGGCTGGGGCCTGGTTATAGTGTGAATGGGGCTGGGGCCTGGTTATAGTGTGAATGGGGCTGGGGCCTGGTTATAGTGTGAATGGGGCTTAGGCCTGGTTATAGTGTGAATGGGGCTGGGGCCTGGTTATAGTGTGAATGGGGCTGGGGCCTGGTTAAAGAGACCAGTGGTACGGTGTGTGTAGTGTGAATGGGGCTTAGGCCTGGTTATAGTGTGAATGGGGCATGGGCCTGGTACGTTGTGTAGTGTGAATGGGGCTTGGGCCTGGTTATAGTGTGAATGGGAATTTTCTATAAGAAAAAGAAAACCAATCGCCTATAATCGGCCGGCCGATAAAATATTTGGTCGGGCCGTAAAATATATATATATATATATATATATATATATATATATATATATATATGTATGTACAAATATATATATATATATTCATAATTCATATTTATGTATACATAGTTGAATCCACTCAGATCTTAAACTAAATGTCTAAATGAATATTATGAACTTATAGTGCTAATGCTAACCTGAACAAATCAAAATCAAATCAGTTTTATTTTCTACAGCCCAATATCACAAATAGACATTTGCCTCAGTGGGCTTCACCATTCCATATAGTATGACAGTATAAAGAACACTTAATGACTAAATGTTGTTTTGAAAACACTTGAACAGACGATCAAACAAGGAGAGTGTTGGGACAATGGGACAGATAGTGAGGACCAACATGGGCTGACTGCAGTCTTACTTTAGTTTTGTTTCCACACATTGGTACAGTATGATTTGTTACGGTTCGGTACGGTTCGGTACGGTTCGGTACGGTTCGGTACGGTTTGGTACGGTTTGGTACGGTTTGGTACGGTTCAGTACTGTGTGAATGGGGCTTAGGCCTGGTTATAGTGTGACCCTAACCCTAACCCTTATAGTGTGAATGGGGCTGGGGCCTGGTACGGTGTGTAGTGTGAATGGGGCTTAGGCCTGGTACGGTGTGTAGAGTGAATGGGGCTTAGGCCTGGTACGGTGTGTAGTGTGAATGGGGCTTAGGCCTGGTTATAGTGTGAATGGGGCTTAGGCCTGGTTATAGTGTGAATGGGGCTGGGGCCTGGTTATAGTGTGAATGGGGCTGGGGCCTGGTTATAGTGTGAATGGGGCCTGGTTATAGCGTGAATGGGGCTGGGGCCTGGTTATAGTGTGAATGGGAATTTTCTATAAGAAAAAGAAAACCAATCGCCTATAATCGGCCGGCCGATAAAATATTTGGTCGGGCCGTAAAATATATATATATATATATATATATATATATATATATATATATATATATGTATGTACAAATATATATATATATATTCATAATTCATATTTATGTATACATAGTTGAATCCACTCAGATCTTAAACTAAATGTCTAAATGAATATTATGAACTTATAGTGCTAATGCTAACCTGAACAAATCAAAATCAAATCAGTTTTATTTTCTACAGCCCAATATCACAAATAGACATTTGCCTCAGTGGGCTTCACCATTCCATATAGTATGACAGTATAAAGAAAACTTAATGACTAAATGTTGTTTTGAAAA
>NW_027648257.1:52500-87500 GCF_949987685.1 Ammodytes marinus
CCAAGCACTGCTGTAAAGGAAGGGGGGTAGGGTGGGTCGGGATGCAAACCCTGGTTAGGGTAGGGGAGGGAGGGGAGGCAAGGGGGGTTGGGATATAGACCCTGGTTAGGGTAGAGGGCGAGGGTTTTTGAGGATCTAGTTGGTGCAGTGGTTGGAGGCCGTCCCCCGCCCTCGGACATCTGGGGCGGAGCTTCCAAGGAGTGAATGGGAGCGAGAGCGGCCAAGGTGCTGTTTTTAATTTGGCGGAGAAAACGTTTAGAATATCCTCTGTGTCTGAGGCTATTGAAAAGAATGGAGGTGGTGTTATGGAAATCTGAAATCAGGGATGAAATACGGTGAAAACGGATGATTTGTGATTTAATTATTCCTTTAAATGTATGTTTGGGGTGGTAGCTGGATTTATGCAAAAGGGCGTGAGTGTCGGTGGATTTAAAGTAAACCTTGGTGAGTAGTTTGTTTTGCGTGGGGTTTATTGCTTGAAAAAATACTGTGGTGTCTAAAAAGTGTACCTGATGTGGATCTATTATGTATTTGAGTTTTATTGATGGGTGGTGACTGTTAAGTGTGTTGATGAAATCCGGGAATAGAGCGACATCATGGGGCCAGGCCCCAATGATGTCGTCTAAAAATCTGAAATAAAAGAGGGGTTTTAAGTCACACTTGGCCAGTGCTTCTCGCTCCCATTCACTCATGTAGAGGTTGGCGTAGGATGGGGCGTATCTCTGACCCATGGCTGTCCCATTGATCTGTAGAAAATGTTGATTATTGAATGAAAAGTCATTATTATTTAAACAGATGGTGAGTAATTGTAAGAGTTCTGTGTCCGGTCTAGTGCTGTCTGGGTACTTGGAGAAGATGGATTTTATTTTATCAAGTCCCAGTGGTGTGCTGATGTTGGTATATAGGCTGTCTACGTCAATTGTAAATAGTTGTGTATGGGTGGGGACAGCCATGGGTCTGATGATATCTAGGAAGTGGTAAGTGTCCTTGAGATAACTGGGGTGTCTGCTAGAGAGGGGGCCAAGGTAATGTTCAATATACTGTGAGATATTGTAGGAAGTGCTGTTGCAGTCTGAAACTATAGGTCTGCCGGGGGGAACTTCAGAGGGAATGGTCCAGGTGTGTGGTTCTTTGTGTATTTTAGGTAGTAAATAAAATTGCCTGGTGCGTGGGTTATCTGGTCCGAATAAAAAATCTCTTTGTTTGGCTGTGATATGTTTCTTATGGTATAATGAGTTAATGATGGTTCTGAGTTGTGACTGTGTTTCTAACTGAATGCTGTGTGGTATTGGCCTGTAGTGTTGGGTGTTGTTGAGTTGTCTGTTTGCTTCCAGTACATAATGCTGTCGGTCCATGATGACTATTTTTGATCCTTTATCTGCCGGTTTTATGATTATGTTGGGATTATTGTTCAATTGTGTAAGGGCTCTGCGCTCGGCCTCCGGTAGATTATCTGAGATATCCACCGGAGGCCGATATGAACGCAGAGCCCGCCTGTCTGACTTAATGAGTGATGTTATTTTAGCGTCCAACTGGGAGTCTTTGGGTTCCCAGTTGGAGGGGTGTGTGAATGGGGTGTACTGAAACTTAGGTAGTGAGTGAAAATAGTCATGTATTTTGATGCGTCTATGGTATTTGTGAATGTCCCTCTGAAGTTCCTCCCAGTCGTAGGCTTTGGGGCGTGGGATGAATGACAGTCCCCTCTCCAGCAGCGCTATTTGGGGGGCAGAGGGAACAAATAGTTGGGATAAATTGAGAATGTTAGATGATGAGCTCCACCCCAGGTCCACACCAGCCGCAGGTTCCTGTACAGGGGGGTCAAGAGAGGGAGATGAATTAATTACAGGGTTATTTGTAGACAGTTGTGGGGGTACAGAATTATTAGGTATGGGAATTGACAGGATGCTTGCTTTGTTGTTACATAATTGTTTGTATGATGGGGGTGCCGGGTTGGTTTCTGCTGAAATTATAAATTTAATTGTTTACACCAGTATTGAAATATGTCGATAGCTGTGAATTTGGTCCAATGAATGTTATCCTGTACTGTAATGAAGGTGTCGTGTGGAATTTCTGCAAGGAAGGGGAAGTATGTGGCAATGGTGTTATTAATGAGTGTGAGATTGTATTTTTGTTTTGGAGTGAGGTTGGGTGAAAAATTGATTATGGGATAGTATATGTCTGCGTTGGGGAAGGTAGACCTTGCCTGCTTATCAAGTGCCTTAAGTTGTTTGATGGAGGTCTGTTTCGGGTCCTGGTCCTTGTTGTTTATCCCCACCGAGAGAACCACCACCTTAGTGTTAAGGTTAGGTGTGGTTTTTTCACACATTTTTTGTAAATGGTAGAAACTGGCTCCCGGGTAGCAGTCCAGTTGGATCTGTGGATTGTTGTGGGCTGGGATCCGACTAATATTGGAATCCCCCAGGATCAGGACCGGTTTCCGTGGTGTTATGAACCAGTCTACTAGTTTCCTCTGAGGCCTGGCTATGTGGGTGGTGGGTTTGAACATTGGCAGAGAGGTGGTGGTGGGGTGTGGGGTGGTAATTGGTGACGGAATAGGACGAGGAGTAAGTTGGGGGGAGAGAAGGGGGGAGGGGGAAGAGGGGGGAGCATAGGCAACCTGCTCTCCCGCAGTAGGGGGGGTGGTAGTGGTGGGGGGAGGTGGTGACCCTGTAGGGTCCCGGCCCAGGTCCGTGGACGCATCAGCCGCCGGAGGGACCCTAACCCTTAGGGTTAGGGTTAGGGTTAGGGTTAGGGTTAGGGTTAGGGTTAGGGTTGGGTTAGGGTTAGGGTTAGGGTTAGGGTTAGGGTTAGGGTTAGGGTTAGGGTTAGGGTTAGGGTTAGAGGGTTAGGGTTAGGGTTAGGGTTAGGGTTAGGGTTAGGGTTAGGGTTAGGGTTAGGGTTAGGGTTAGGGTTGGGGTTAGGGTTAGGGTTAGGGTTAGGGTTAGGGTTAGGGTTAGGGTTAGGGTTAGGGTTAGGGTTAGGTTATAGGGATAAATACGTCCTTCGAGAGGCCTCTCAAGAATGTTTTTGCCAATAACTCCGGATAGGAATGCCCTATCATCATGGAACCAAGTTCCTTGGATTCCTTGGCCCCAGACCTTTCCAATGGTGTGTCGTTTGACCCCGTGGAACCTTTGTTAATATTCGAAATCTTAGTTTGAAACTTTAAAATGGCCATATCTCCGGAACGGTAAGTCGTAGAGACTTGATTTCAACTCTGGCGTGTTCAGCGACCCCAAATTAGGTCTGACGCCACCCACTTTCAAGTCTCTAGGACCTACGGTTCTGGAGTTATAAGTGAAAACGTTCGCCCAATAGGAATGAATGGGCGTCATTGAAAATTTCTCTAAGTGCTGAGTCCAAAAAAAAAAGCTCCCACGGAAAGTGTCTAGGAGCACGTTTCAGGCCATTTTGAGTGGTCTGGTAATGGTCTGTGGTGAAGTTTTAAAAAAACCCTATTTAAAAGGTTAGGTAGTTGAAGTTATCTCGATGACACCCCCTGCTTCATCCGACGACTGGGTTAGGGTTAGGTTTAGGGTTAGGGTTAGGGGTTAGGGTTAGGGTTAGGGTTAGGGTTAGGGTTAGGGTTAGGGTTAGGGTTAGGGTTAGGTTATAGGGATAGGGTTAGGGTTAGGGTTAGGGTTAGGGTTAGGGTTAGGTTATAGGGATAAATACGTCCTTCGAGGGGCCCCTCAAGAATGTTTTTGCCAATAACTCCGGATAGGAATGCCCTATCATCATGGAACCAAGTTCCTTGGATTCCTTGGCCCCAGACCTTTCCAATGGTGTGTCGTTTGACCCCGTGGAACCTTGGGAAATGTTCAAAATCTTAGTTTGAAACTTTAAAATGGCCATAGGTTTAGGGTTAGGGTTAGGGTTAGGGTTAGGGTTAGGGTTAGGGGTTAGGGTTAGGGTTAGGGTTAGGGTTAGGGTTAGGGTTAGGGTTAGGGTTAGGTTATAGGGATAAATACGTCCTTCGAGGGGCCCCTCAAGAATGTTTTTGCCAATAACTCCGGATAGGAATGCCCTATCATCATGAAACCAAGTTCCTTGGATTCCTTGGCCCCAGGCCTTTCCAATGGTGTGTCGTTTGACCCCGTGGAACCTTGGGAAATATTAGAAATCTTAGTTTGAAACTTTAAAATGGCCATATCTCCGGAACGGTAAGTCGTAGAGACTTGATTTCAACTCTGGCGTGTTCAGCGACCCCAAATTAGGTCTGACGCCACCCACTTTTAAGTCTCTAGGACCTACGGTTCTGGAGTTATAAGCGAAAACGTCGGCCCAATGGGAATGAATGGGCGTCATTGAAAATATCTCTAAGTGTTGAGTCCAAAAAAAAAGTTCCCCCAGGAAGTGTCTAGGAGCACGTTTCAGGCCATTTTGAGTGGTCTGGTAATGGTCTGTGGTGAAGTTTTTTAAAAACCCCATTCTTGAGGGGCCCCTCAAGAATGTTTTTGCCAATAACTCCGGATAGGAATGCCCTATCATCATGCAACCAAGTTCCTTGGATTTCTTGGCCCCAGACCTTTCCAATGGTGTGTCGTTTGACCCCGTGGAACCTTGGGAAATATTCGAAATCTTAGTTTGAAACTTTAAAATGGCCATATCTCCGGAACGGTAAGTCGTAGAGACTCGGGGACAACTCCAGTGTGTTCAACGTGGCTGAATTATGTCTGACGGAACTTGGTTTCAAGTCTCTAGGACCTACGGTTCTGGAGTTATAAGCGAAAACGTTCGCCCAATAGGAATGAATGGGCGTCATTGAAAATTTCTCTAAGTGCTGAGTCCAAAATAAAAAAGTTCCCAGGGAAAGTGTCTAGGAGCACGTTTCAGGCCATTTTGAGTCGTTTGGTAATGGTCTGTGGTGAAGTTTTTTAAAAACCCCATATAAAATATTTTTTTGTTAAAATTTGACTAAGTGTGGAGTCAAAAATGATTTTTCCAAAAAGTATTTAGGAGCACGTTTCAGGCCATTTTGAGTGGTCTGGTAATGGTCTGTGGTGAAGTTTTTAAAAAACCCTATTTAAAAAGTTAGGTAGTTGAGGGTTAGGTAGTTTGAGCTATCTCAGTGACACCCCCTGCTTCATCCGACAACTGGGCAGTTGAACTGGGGTGCCAAAAGGTAATGCACGGACCCACGCACGTTTGTCAGGGTTAGGGTTAGGGTTAGGGTTAGGGTTAGGGTTAGGGTTAGGGTTAGGGTTAGAGGGTTAGGGTTAGAGGGTTAGAGGGTTAGGGTTAGGGTTAGGGTTAGGGTTAGGGTTAGGGTTAGGGTTAGGGTTAGGGTTAGGGTTAGGGTTAGGGTTAGGGTTAGGGTTAGGGTTAGGGTTAGGGTTAGGGTTAGGGTTAGGGTTAGGGTTAGGGTTAGGGTTAGGGTTAGGGTTAGGGTTAGAGGGTTAGGGTTAGGGTTAGGGTTAGGGTTAGGGTTAGGGTTAGGGTTAGGGTTAGGGTTAGGGTTAGGGTTAGGGTTAGGGTTAGGGTTAGGGTTAGGGTTAGGGTTAGGGTTAGGGTTAGAGGGTTAGGGTTAGGGTTAGGGTTAGGGTTAGGTTATAGGGATAAATACGTCCTTCGAGGGGCCCCTCAAGAATGTTTTTGCCAATAACTCCGGATAGGAATGCCCTATCATCATGAAACCAAGTTCCTTGGATTCCTTGGCCCCAGGCCTTTCCAATGGTGTGTCGTTTGACCCCGTGGAACCTTGGGAAATATTAGAAATCTTAGTTTGAAACTTTAAAATGGCCATATCTCCGGAACGGTAAGTCGTAGAGACTTGATTTCAACTCTGGCGTGTTCAGCGACCCCAAATTAGGTCTGACGCCACCCACTTTTAAGTCTCTAGGACCTACGGTTCTGGAGTTATAAGCGAAAACGTCGGCCCAATGGGAATGAATGGGCGTCATTGAAAATATCTCTAAGTGTTGAGTCCAAAAAAAAAGTTCCCCCAGGAAGTGTCTAGGAGCACGTTTCAGGCCATTTTGAGTGGTCTGGTAATGGTCTGTGGTGAAGTTTTTTAAAAACCCCATTCTTGAGGGGCCCCTCAAGAATGTTTTTGCCAATAACTCCGGATAGGAATGCCCTATCATCATGCAACCAAGTTCCTTGGATTTCTTGGCCCCAGACCTTTCCAATGGTGTGTCGTTTGACCCCGTGGAACCTTGGGAAATATTCGAAATCTTAGTTTGAAACTTTAAAATGGCCATATCTCCGGAACGGTAAGTCGTAGAGACTCGGGGACAACTCCAGTGTGTTCAACGTGGCTGAATTATGTCTGACGGAACTTGGTTTCAAGTCTCTAGGACCTACGGTTCTGGAGTTATAAGCGAAAACGTTCGCCCAATAGGAATGAATGGGCGTCATTGAAAATTTCTCTAAGTGCTGAGTCCAAAATAAAAAAGTTCCCAGGGAAAGTGTCTAGGAGCACGTTTCAGGCCATTTTGAGTCGTTTGGTAATGGTCTGTGGTGAAGTTTTTTAAAAACCCCATATAAAATATTTTTTTGTTAAAATTTGACTAAGTGTGGAGTCAAAAATGATTTTTCCAAAAAGTATTTAGGAGCACGTTTCAGGCCATTTTGAGTGGTCTGGTAATGGTCTGTGGTGAAGTTTTTAAAAAACCCTATTTAAAAAGTTAGGTAGTTGAGGGTTAGGTAGTTTGAGCTATCTCAGTGACACCCCCTGCTTCATCCGACAACTGGGCAGTTGAACTGGGGTGCCAAAAGGTAATGCACGGACCCACGCACGTTTGTCAGGGTTAGGGTTAGGGTTAGGGTTAGGGTTAGGGTTAGGGTTAGGGTTAGGGTTAGAGGGTTAGGGTTAGAGGGTTAGAGGGTTAGGGTTAGGGTTAGGGTTAGGGTTAGGGTTAGGGTTAGGGTTAGGGTTAGGGTTAGGGTTAGGGTTAGGGTTAGGGTTAGGGTTAGGGTTAGGGTTAGGGTTAGGGTTAGGGTTAGGGTTAGGGTTAGGGTTAGGGTTAGGGTTAGGGTTAGGGTTAGAGGGTTAGGGTTAGGGTTAGGGTTAGGGGTTAGGGTTAGGGTTAGGGTTAGGGTTAGGGTTAGGGTTAGGGTTAGGGTTAGGGTTAGGGTTAGGGTTAGGGTTAGGGTTAGGGTTAGGGTTAGGGTTAGAGGGTTAGGGTTAGGGTTAGGGTTAGGGTTAGGTTATAGGGATAAATACGTCCTTCGAGGGGCCCCTCAAGAATGTTTTTGCCAATAACTCCGGATAGGAATGCCCTATCATCATGAAACCAAGTTCCTTGGATTCCTTGGCCCCAGGCCTTTCCAATGGTGTGTCGTTTGACCCCGTGGAACCTTGGGAAATATTAGAAATCTTAGTTTGAAACTTTAAAATGGCCATATCTCCGGAACGGTAAGTCGTAGAGACTTGATTTCAACTCTGGCGTGTTCAGCGACCCCAAATTAGGTCTGACGCCACCCACTTTTAAGTCTCTAGGACCTACGGTTCTGGAGTTATAAGCGAAAACGTCGGCCCAATGGGAATGAATGGGCGTCATTGAAAATATCTCTAAGTGTTGAGTCCAAAAAAAAAGTTCCCCCAGGAAGTGTCTAGGAGCACGTTTCAGGCCATTTTGAGTGGTCTGGTAATGGTCTGTGGTGAAGTTTTTTAAAAACCCCATTCTTGAGGGGCCCCTCAAGAATGTTTTTGCCAATAACTCCGGATAGGAATGCCCTATCATCATGCAACCAAGTTCCTTGGATTTCTTGGCCCCAGACCTTTCCAATGGTGTGTCGTTTGACCCCGTGGAACCTTGGGAAATATTCGAAATCTTAGTTTGAAACTTTAAAATGGCCATATCTCCGGAACGGTAAGTCGTAGAGACTCGGGGACAACTCCAGTGTGTTCAACGTGGCTGAATTATGTCTGACGGAACTTGGTTTCAAGTCTCTAGGACCTACGGTTCTGGAGTTATAAGCGAAAACGTTCGCCCAATAGGAATGAATGGGCGTCATTGAAAATTTCTCTAAGTGCTGAGTCCAAAATAAAAAAGTTCCCAGGGAAAGTGTCTAGGAGCACGTTTCAGGCCATTTTGAGTCGTTTGGTAATGGTCTGTGGTGAAGTTTTTTAAAAACCCCATATAAAATATTTTTTTGTTAAAATTTGACTAAGTGTGGAGTCAAAAATGATTTTTCCAAAAAGTATTTAGGAGCACGTTTCAGGCCATTTTGAGTGGTCTGGTAATGGTCTGTGGTGAAGTTTTTAAAAAACCCTATTTAAAAAGTTAGGTAGTTGAGGGTTAGGTAGTTTGAGCTATCTCAGTGACACCCCCTGCTTCATCCGACAACTGGGCAGTTGAACTGGGGTGCCAAAAGGTAATGCACGGACCCACGCACGTTTGTCAGGGTTAGGGTTAGGGTTAGGGTTAGGGTTAGGGTTAGGGTTAGGGTTAGAGGGTTAGGGTTAGAGGGTTAGAGGGTTAGGGTTAGGGTTAGGGTTAGGGTTAGGGTTAGGGTTAGGGTTAGGGTTAGGGTTAGGGTTAGGGTTAGGGTTAGGGTTAGGTTAAGAGAGGACAGCAGACAGTCAAAGACTGCCCACTGGTTAGTGTACTCGCTAATATCTATGTATGTAATGATATCTATCTCCTATCAAGGCCTGGTGGTATTAGAGTAGGAATGATAACATAAAGTTTTTTTGTATATATATTATCAAATTTGATATGATTATTGTTATATTATTATATTATATTATCATGTTGTGGAGTTATTTCTCATTGAGGCCAAAGGGGAGACGGGTGTTCAACTTGTGAATCCATTGTCTTTCCAGATATTTCCTCTGTTTCTTGGACCAATTGGGATTTGCCTCTAAGATAGTAGTGGTCAGATTATTCCACCCGTGCTCAATGAAATGGCTAACCAAGGGCAGGTGAGTGTCTTTTTTACGGCTGATGTTATATCTATGTTGGGTGAATCGTGTCAGTAGTGTATTGCCAGTTTCACCTACATATTGCATCGAGCACGTGAGACAACTTATGAGATATATGCAATTTTTAGTTTTAGTGTTGGTACTTTTTTGGGTGGCGAACACCTGGTTGGTGTGTTTGTTGTATGCCCAGGGTTCAAATTTGTAAAACTCAGTGCGAGCAGCCTCAGTCTTCTGAGTCAACGGTGTTAATTTGGCTTTGATGAGTATATCCTGTATATTGTTGTTCTTCTTGTAGGCCGTGATTATTCTGTGGTCCACCAATAGACCACCTTGTTCCTGGAGTATTTTGAAATTATTCTTAAAGGCTCTGGCCAATTTAGTGGCAGACTCCGAGTAGAATATGACCAGTGGTATCATGGGGTCCACGTTAATTGGTTTAACTGTTTTGAAAGTACTGTAGACCTGTCTAAGGAAAGACCAAGAGTACCCTCTGGTGGACAAGACCTTGCACAGCACCCTCACGGCAAACCCAAAGTCCTCTATTCTTGTGCAGATTCTGTGGAATCTTAAAAATTGGGATTTAACCAAGCCCGCAAAAGTGTGCTTGGGATGGTGGCTGCTTTTATTCAATAGAGCATGTGTGTCTGTTGCTTTAAAGAACACTTTAATGTCCAATCTGTTTGTTTGCTGGAAATTAGGGCCCTTAAAGGTTGTCGTGTCCAGAAAATCCACCTCAGTGAGACTGTGTGTAGATTTAATGGTGATGGAACTGTTAAAGTTGTTCAGAAAATTGCAGAATGTATCAAACTCCTGTAAAGAGTGTGTCCACACTCCCCAAATATCATCTAGGTATCTATAGTAATGTAAGGGTTTAATGGGAGCCTGTGATAAGGCTGATTGTTCCCACTGGGCCATGAAAATATTGGCAAAAGAGGGAGCAAATTTTTTACCCATGGCCGTGCCTGATATTTGTAAAAAGTATTTATCGTCAAATTCAAAGTCGTTTCTGGTAAGGTTAAGGTATAAGAGTTGTAATATTTCCTTATCTGGACGTTTGGAATCTGGATATAACTGAAAGGTATTTTTGACCGCCTCCATGCCTTGGTCTGTGTTGATATTTGTGTAAAGGCTGTCCACATCCATGGTGAACAGGAAGGCATCAGCTGGAATGTGCAGTAGTTTAATTTTGTTGACAAAGTCGTATGTGTCTTTAATGTAACTGGGATGTTTGATAGATATGGGATTGAGGTATGTCTCCACAAAATGGGCTGTGGCATATGTCTCACTACCACAATCCGAGACAATGGGCCTTCCAGGTGGAATTACATTGGGAAGGCTCCACTTGTCTCTGGCCTTGTGTATTTTTGGCAACATATAAAATAGCCTAGGTCTGGGTTCGGCATCCCCCATCAAAAAGGACCTCTGTTTGGCATTGATGAACTTTTTGGTTTGCAGTTTTTGGAGTATTTCTGTGACTAAAGGAATAGTGTCCTTAAAGATAGGCTTCTTAAGGCTTTTATAGTACTTTGTGTCATTGAGTTGCCTGTAACCCTCCCACAGGTATTGCTCTCTGTCCAAAACGACAACAGAGCTGCCTTTATCAGCTGGTTTGATGACTATATTTTTGTTGCTTTTTAGTTGTTTAAGGGCTTCCAGTTCAAATTGATCTAGGTTAGTCGTGTTGCATTTGGCAACGTAGTGGTTGTCGAACCATTCCACGTCTGACTGTATTAGTTGCCTTAAGGGCCAAGGCACGGTTGGTTCTGGTGGTACCCATGTGGATTTTGGCATAAATGGGAGTGGACTAGTTTCCCTAGTGTGCTCAAAATGTGCAGCTAATTTGAGTCTCCTATGGTAGGTTCTGATGTCAATTTGTGTTTGATTTTTAACATTTTTTTCTCCTCTGATGATCGGTATGAAATTAAGGCCTTTGTTAAGCAGGGAGAGTTGAGCTGCAGTAATGTTAAACTTCTGCGCTAACACAATGACATTCTTAAACCCCGTAGACAAAACAGTTTTCACGGGGCATTTGCTTTTAACATATCCACCCATTCTTTGAGGATCTTCCTGGCGGTGGGGATGGTCCAGTGGACGCCGTCTTCCTCAGCCTGGAAGCTCTTCTGCTGCAGTCTGGGGATGAAGTTGAACTGTCTGACGATGTGTTGGTTGAGCCGTCTCAGGTTGCGTTGTTCATCCTCTGGAAGGGACTCAGAGAAATTCAGTTCGGGTATTAGTATGAGGGCATGGGGAAAAGCAAGAGTGGCCATTCTCACAGCCCTCTGTATGTGGCCGATCAGTGCCCCCTCTGTCCTCTGAGCTCTGTCATTGATGCCAAAGGACAGCACGAGTGACTCAACAATGTCAGTGTGTGTGGTTTTTGCCAGTATGGCTTCAGCATGCCTAAACGTTGCACCCGGATAGGACTCGATCTGGAGGTCGGGCTCTTGGAAGGGTGGTATGCGATTGAGGTTGGAGTCCCCCATGATGACCCACTTCTTAGTGGGGGTGAGGGACCAGTCCTTGACTCTGTTTTTGCCTGTGCTGAGATGTCTATGTGGTCTGTAGACTGGTGAGAATAATAGCTTGGGTTGTGATGCAGATGTGCCTGTGTTAGGGTTAGGGTTAGGGTTAGGGTTAGGGTTAGGGTTAGGGTTAGGGTTAGAGGGTTAGGGTTAGGGTTAGGGTTAGGGTTAGGGTTAGGGTTAGGGTTAGGGTTAGGGTTAGGGTTAGGGTTAGGGTTAGGGTTAGAGGGTTAGGGTTAGGGTTAGGGTTAGGGTTAGGGTTAGGGGTTAGGGTTAGGGTTAGGGGTTAGGGTTAGAGGGTTAGGGTTAGGGTTAGGGTTAGGGTTAGGGTTAGGGTTAGGGTTAGGGTTAGGGTTAGGGTTAGGGTTAGGGTTAGGGTTAGGGTTAGGGTTAGGGTTAGGGTTAGGGTTAGAGGGTTAGGGTTAGGGTTAGGGTTAGGGTTAGGGTTAGGGTTAGGGTTAGGGTTAGGGTTAGGGTTAGGGTTAGGGTTAGGGTTAGGGTTAGGGTTAGGGTTAGGGTTAGGGTTAGGGTTAGGGTTAGGGTTAGGGTTAGGGTTAGGGTTAGGGTTAGGTTATAGGGATAAATACGTCCTTCGAGGGGCCCCTCAAGAATGTTTTTGCCAATAACTCCGGATAGGAATGCCCTATCATCATGAAACCAAGTTCCTTGGATTCCTTGGCCCCAGGCCTTTCCAATGGTGTGTCGTTTGACCCCGTGGAACCTTGGGAAATATTCGAAATCTTAGTTTGAAACTTTAAAATGGCCATATCTCCGGAACGGTAAGTCGTAGAGACTTGATTTCAACTCTGGCGTGTTCAGCGACCCCAAATTAGGTCTGACGCCACCCACTTTCAAGTCTCTAGGACCTACGGTTCTGGAGTTATAAGCGAAAACGTCGGCCCAATGGGAATGAATGGGCGTCATTGAAAATATCTCTAAGTGTTGAGTCCAAAAAAAAAAAGTTCCCCCAGGAAGTGTCTAGGAGCACGTTTCAGGCCATTTTGAGTGGTCTGGTAATGGTCTGTGGTGAAGTTTTTTAAAAATCCCATTCTTGAGGGGCCCCTCAAGAATGTTTTTGCCAATAACTCCGGATAGGAATGCCCTATCATCATGCAACCAAGTTCCTTGGATTTCTTGGCCCCAGACCTTTCCAATGGTGTGTCGTTTGACCCCGTGGAACCTTGGGAAATATTCGAAATCTTAGTTTGAAACTTTAAAATGGCCATATCTCCGGAACGGTAAGTCGTAGAGACTTGATTTCAACTCTGGCGTGTTCAGCGACCCCAAATTAGGTCTGACGCCACCCACTTTCAAGTCTCTAGGACCTACGGTTCTGGGTTAGGGTTAGGGTTAGGGTTAGGGTTAGGGTTAGGGTTAGGGTTAGGGTTAGGTTAAGAGCAATCTGCCCACTTTTCAAAAGTGGTTTTTTGGACGTAAATTTTGAACGCAGAGGGGCAACCTCATACCGAGACCATCCTCGGATACCTTGGGACCAGGCGCATTGGCCTAAAAAGTTTCGTCCCCCTGGTGGCGATTGTGGGTACTGCAATCGCGATTTGAAAAGTTTGAAGCTCCGTAACTCCCCAACGCAGAGGGGCAACACAATTCCAAGCAGTGCCTGTTGTAGCCCTTGGCCAGGACTACATGCTCACCAATTTTCAGCCATTTCCGAGAAACTTTTTTTAACATGGAAAAACAGGTTTTTTGGGAATAACGTCCGGTAGGGGAGGGGCAACTGCACAAGATTTTTAACCAAGATACTAGGCGTGGGGACGGATCAGCATCCGTTGAAATTTTGGTTCTATGTTGTTTCTATCCCGAGTTATGGCCGATTTGGTCTGCGCATGCGCAGTAGAGTTTTAGCCCATAATATGTCTGTTGAAATAGGGGCTCTTCTTGATTCCAAATCCGTTGAAAGTAGGTCTCTATGACCTTCCTATCAGAAGTTATAGGGTTAGGGTTAGGGTTAGGGTTAGGGTTAGGGTTAGGGTTAGGGTTAGGGTTAGGGTTAGGGTTAGGGTTAGAGGGTTAGGGTTAGGGTTAGGGTTAGAGGGTTAGGGTTAGGGTTAGGGTTAGAGGGTTAGGGTTAGGGTTAGGGTTAGGGTTAGGGTTAGGGTTAGGTTAAGAGAGGACAGCAGACAGTCAAAGACTGCCCACTGGTTAGTGTACTCGCTAATATCTATGTATGTAATGATATCTATCTCCTATCAAGGCCTGGTGGTATTAGAGTAGGAATGATAACATAAAGTTTTTTTGTATATATATTATCAAATTTGATATGATTATTGTTATATTATTATATTATATTATCATGTTGTGGAGTTATTTCTCATTGAGGCCAAAGGGGAGACGGGTGTTCAACTTGTGAATCCATTGTCTTTCCAGATATTTCCTCTGTTTCTTGGACCAATTGGGATTTGCCTCTAAGATAGTAGTGGTCAGATTATTCCACCCGTGCTCAATGAAATGGCTAACCAAGGGCAGGTGAGTGTCTTTTTTACGGCTGATGTTATATCTATGTTGGGTGAATCGTGTCAGTAGTGTATTGCCAGTTTCACCTACATATTGCATCGAGCACGTGAGACAACTTATGAGATATATGCAATTTTTAGTTTTAGTGTTGGTACTTTTTTGGGTGGCGAACACCTGGTTGGTGTGTTTGTTGTATGCCCAGGGTTCAAATTTGTAAAACTCAGTGCGAGCAGCCTCAGTCTTCTGAGTCAACGGTGTTAATTTGGCTTTGATGAGTATATCCTGTATATTGTTGTTCTTCTTGTAGGCCGTGATTATTCTGTGGTCCACCAATAGACCACCTTGTTCCTGGAGTATTTTGAAATTATTCTTAAAGGCTCTGGCCAATTTAGTGGCAGACTCCGAGTAGAATATGACCAGTGGTATCATGGGGTCCACGTTAATTGGTTTAACTGTTTTGAAAGTACTGTAGACCTGTCTAAGGAAAGACCAAGAGTACCCTCTGGTGGACAAGACCTTGCACAGCACCCTCACGGCAAACCCAAAGTCCTCTATTCTTGTGCAGATTCTGTGGAATCTTAAAAATTGGGATTTAACCAAGCCCGCAAAAGTGTGCTTGGGATGGTGGCTGCTTTTATTCAATAGAGCATGTGTGTCTGTTGCTTTAAAGAACACTTTAATGTCCAATCTGTTTGTTTGCTGGAAATTAGGGCCCTTAAAGGTTGTCGTGTCCAGAAAATCCACCTCAGTGAGACTGTGTGTAGATTTAATGGTGATGGAACTGTTAAAGTTGTTCAGAAAATTGCAGAATGTATCAAACTCCTGTAAAGAGTGTGTCCACACTCCCCAAATATCATCTAGGTATCTATAGTAATGTAAGGGTTTAATGGGAGCCTGTGATAAGGCTGATTGTTCCCACTGGGCCATGAAAATATTGGCAAAAGAGGGAGCAAATTTTTTACCCATGGCCGTGCCTGATATTTGTAAAAAGTATTTATCGTCAAATTCAAAGTCGTTTCTGGTAAGGTTAAGGTATAAGAGTTGTAATATTTCCTTATCTGGACGTTTGGAATCTGGATATAACTGAAAGGTATTTTTGACCGCCTCCATGCCTTGGTCTGTGTTGATATTTGTGTAAAGGCTGTCCACATCCATGGTGAACAGGAAGGCATCAGCTGGAATGTGCAGTAGTTTAATTTTGTTGACAAAGTCGTATGTGTCTTTAATGTAACTGGGATGTTTGATAGATATGGGATTGAGGTATGTCTCCACAAAATGGGCTGTGGCATATGTCTCACTACCACAATCCGAGACAATGGGCCTTCCAGGTGGAATTACATTGGGAAGGCTCCACTTGTCTCTGGCCTTGTGTATTTTTGGCAACATATAAAATAGCCTAGGTCTGGGTTCGGCATCCCCCATCAAAAAGGACCTCTGTTTGGCATTGATGAACTTTTTGGTTTGCAGTTTTTGGAGTATTTCTGTGACTAAAGGAATAGTGTCCTTAAAGATAGGCTTCTTAAGGCTTTTATAGTACTTTGTGTCATTGAGTTGCCTGTAACCCTCCCACAGGTATTGCTCTCTGTCCAAAACGACAACAGAGCTGCCTTTATCAGCTGGTTTGATGACTATATTTTTGTTGCTTTTTAGTTGTTTAAGGGCTTCCAGTTCAAATTGATCTAGGTTAGTCGTGTTGCATTTGGCAACGTAGTGGTTGTCGAACCATTCCACGTCTGACTGTATTAGTTGCCTTAAGGGCCAAGGCACGGTTGGTTCTGGTGGTACCCATGTGGATTTTGGCATAAATGGGAGTGGACTAGTTTCCCTAGTGTGCTCAAAATGTGCAGCTAATTTGAGTCTCCTATGGTAGGTTCTGATGTCAATTTGTGTTTGATTTTTAACATTTTTTTCTCCTCTGATGATCGGTATGAAATTAAGGCCTTTGTTAAGCAGGGAGAGTTGAGCTGCAGTAATGTTAAACTTCTGCGCTAACACAATGACATTCTTAAACCCCGTAGACAAAACAGTTTTCACGGGGCATTTGCTTTTAACATATCCACCCATTCTTTGAGGATCTTCCTGGCGGTGGGGATGGTCCAGTGGACGCCGTCTTCCTCAGCCTGGAAGCTCTTCTGCTGCAGTCTGGGGATGAAGTTGAACTGTCTGACGATGTGTTGGTTGAGCCGTCTCAGGTTGCGTTGTTCATCCTCTGGAAGGGACTCAGAGAAATTCAGTTCGGGTATTAGTATGAGGGCATGGGGAAAAGCAAGAGTGGCCATTCTCACAGCCCTCTGTATGTGGCCGATCAGTGCCCCCTCTGTCCTCTGAGCTCTGTCATTGATGCCAAAGGACAGCACGAGTGACTCAACAATGTCAGTGTGTGTGGTTTTTGCCAGTATGGCTTCAGCATGCCTAAACGTTGCACCCGGATAGGACTCGATCTGGAGGTCGGGCTCTTGGAAGGGTGGTATGCGATTGAGGTTGGAGTCCCCCATGATGACCCACTTCTTAGTGGGGGTGAGGGACCAGTCCTTGACTCTGTTTTTGCCTGTGCTGAGATGTCTATGTGGTCTGTAGACTGGTGAGAATAATAGCTTGGGTTGTGATGCAGATGTGCCTGTGTTAGGGTTAGGGTTAGGGTTAGGGTTAGGGTTAGGGTTAGGGTTAGGGTTAGAGGGTTAGGGTTAGGGTTAGGGTTAGGGTTAGGGTTAGGGTTAGGGTTAGGGTTAGGGTTAGGGTTAGGGTTAGGGTTAGGGTTAGGGTTAGGGTTAGGGTTAGGTTAAGAGAGGACAGCAGACAGTCAAAGACTGCCCACTGGTTAGTGTACTCGCTAATATCTATGTATGTAATGATATCTATCTCCCATCAAGGCCTGGTGGTATTAGAGTAGGAATGATAACATAAAGTTTTTTTGTATATATATTATCAAATTTGATATGATTATTGTTATGTTATTATATTATATTATCATGTTGTGGAGTTATTTCTCATTGAGGCCAAAGGGGAGACGGGTGTTCAACTTGTGAATCCATTGTCTTTCCAGATATTTCCTCTGTTTCTTGGACCAATTGGGATTTGCCTCTAAGATAGTAGTGGTCAGATTATTCCACCCGTGCTCAATGAAATGGCTAACCAAGGGCAGGTGAGTGTCTTTTTCACGGCTGATGTTATATCTATGTTGGGTGAATCGTGTCAGTAGTGTATTGCCAGTTTCACCTACATATTGCATCGAGCACGTGAGACAACTTATGAGATATATGCAATTTTTAGTTTTAGTGTTGGTACTTTTTTGGGTGGCGAACACCTGGTTGGTGTGTTTGTTGTATGCCCAGGGTTCAAATTTGTAAAACTCAGTGCGAGCAGCCTCAGTCTTCTGAGTCAACGGTGTTAATTTGGCTTTAATGAGTATATCCTGTATATTGTTGTTCTTCTTGTAGGCCGTGATTATTCTGTGGTCCACCAATAGACCACCTTGTTCCTGGAGTATTTTGAAATTATTCTTAAAGGCTCTGGCCAATTTAGTGGCAGACTCCGAGTAGAATATGACCAGTGGTATCATGGGGTCCACGTTAATTGGTTTAACTGTTTTGAAAGTACTGTAGACCTGTCTAAGGAAAGACCAAGAGTACCCTCTGGTGGACAAGACCTTGCACAGCACCCTCACGGCAAACCCAAAGTCCTCTATTCTTGTGCAGATTCTGTGGAATCTTAAAAATTGGGATTTGACCAAGCCCGCAAAAGTGTGCTTGGGATGGTGGCTGCTTTTATTCAATAGAGCATGTGTGTCTGTTGCTTTAAAGAACACTTTAATGTCCAATCTGTTTGTTTGCTGGAAATTAGGGCCCTTAAAGGTTGTCGTGTCCAGAAAATCCACCTCAGTGAGACTGTGTGTTGATTTAATGGTGATGGAACTGTTAAAGTTGTTCAGAAAATTGCAGAATGTATCAAACTCCTGTAAAGAGTGTGTCCACACTCCCCAAATATCATCTAGGTATCTATAGTAATGTAAGGGTTTAATGGGAGCCTGTGATAAGGCTGATTGTTCCCACTGGGCCATGAAAATATTGGCAAAAGAGGGAGCAAATTTTTTACCCATGGCCGTGCCTGATATTTGTAAAAAGTATTTATCGTCAAATTCAAAGTCGTTTCTGGTAAGGTTAAGGTATAAGAGTTGTAATATTTCCTTATCTGGACGTTTGGAATCTGGATATAACTGAAAGGTATTTTTGACCGCCTCCATGCCTTGGTCTGTGTTAATATTTGTGTAAAGGCTGTCCACATCCATGGTGAACAGGAAGGCATCAGCTGGAATGTGCAGTAGTTTAATTTTGTTGACAAAGTCGTATGTGTCTTTAATGTAACTGGGATGTTTGATAGATATGGGATTGAGGTATGTCTCCACAAAATGGGCTGTGGCATATGTCTCACTACCACAATCCGAGACAATGGGCCTTCCAGGTGGAATTACATTGGGAAGGCTCCACTTGTCTCTGGCCTTGTGTATTTTTGGCAACATATAAAATAGCCTAGGTCTGGGTTCGGCATCCCCCATCAAAAAGGACCTCTGTTTGGCATTAATGAACTTTTTGGTTTGCAGTTTTTGGAGTATTTCTGTGACTAAAGGAATAGTGTCCTTAAAGATAGGTTTCTTAAGGCTTTTATAGTACTTTTTGTCATTAAGTTGCCTGTAACCCTCCCACAGGTATTGCTCTCTGTCCAAAACGACAACAGAGCTGCCTTTATCAGCTGGTTTGATGACTATATTTTTGTTGCTTTTTAGTTGTTTAAGGGCTTCCAGTTCAAATTGATCTAGGTTAGTCGTGTTGCATTTGGCAACATAGTGGTTGTCGAACCATTCCACGTCTGACTGTATTAGTTGCCTTAAGGGCCAAGGCACGGTTGGTTCTGGTGGTACCCATGTGGATTTTGGCATAAATGGGAGTGGACTAGTTTCCCTAGTGTGCTCAAAATGTGCAGCTAATTTGAGTCTCCTATGGTAGGTTCTGATGTCAATTTGTGTTTGATTTTTAACATTTTTTTCTCCTCTGATGATCGGTATGAAATTAAGGCCTTTGTTAAGCAGGGAGAGTTGAGCTGCAGTAATGTTAAACTTCTGCGCTAACACAATGACATTCTTAAACCCCGTAGACAAAACAGTTTTCACGGGGCGTTTGCTTTTAACATATCAACCCATTCTTTGAGGATCTTCCTGGCGGTGGGGATGGTCCAGTGGACGCCGTCTTCCTCAGCCTGGAAGCTCTTCTGCTGCAGTCTGGGGATGAAGTGGAACTGTCTGACGATGTGTTGGTTGAGCCGTCTCAGGTTGCGTTGTTCATCCTCTGGAAGGGACTCAGAGAAATTCAGTTCGGGTATTAGTATGAGGGCTTGGGGAAAAGCAAGAGTGGCCATTCTCACAGCCCTCTGTATGTGGCCGATCAGTGCCCCCTCTGTCCTCTGAGCTCTGTCATTGATGCCAAAGGACAGCACGAGTGACTCAACAATGTCAGTGTGTGTGGTTTTTGCCAGTATGGCTTCAGCATGCCTAAACGTTGCACCCGGATAGGACTCGATCTGGAGGTCGGGCTCTTGGAAGGGTGGTATGCGATTGAGATTGGAGTCCCCCATGATGACCCACTTCTTAGTGGGGGTGAGGGACCAGTCCTTGACTCTGTTTTTGCCTGTGCTGAGATGTCTATGTGGTCTGTAGACTGGTGAGAATAATAGCTTGGGTTGTGATGCAGATGTGCCTGTGTTGGGTGTGGTGTGAGTGTTCTCTATGAGAATAGGTGGAGTGAGGGTAGGTGAGGGTAACCTGCTGGGCCCCGGTTGTGGACTGGATGGTGTGGAACTGTCACTGTCAATTGTAACGGGGACCGTGGGCCCCTCGGCGGTTGGCATGCGGGGAGCGTTGGCCTCCGACCAAAGCTCCATGGAGTCGCAGTCATCATTGTGAAGAGCAGTGCTCGTGGGATGGGTTCCAGGTGCCTCCACATCCGTAGGGAAGGTCTGTCCTGAAGAGGAGGGGCGTGGACGTGAGCTGGAAGAGAGAAGAGGCAGAGAGGAATGGGGGACTGGGGACTGAAGGGAGGGGAGGGGGGGGGGGGGGGGGGAGGAGGAGGAGGAGGAGGAGGGGGTTATAAGGGGGAGAGGGAGAAGACGGGGGATGGAGAGGGAAAGGGAAGAGGAGGAGGGAAGAGGAGCGGGGAGGGGGGAAGAAGGGAGGGGGAGAAGAGATGGGAGAGGAGTAGGTGTGTCCTTCTTGGTCCGCGGTGCTTCCTTCGTGGCGTGAGGCTGGACCCTGTCCTGTTGTGGATCTTCATGACGTAGCTCTGTGTCCAATGGATTTGAGGGTGGAGCGTTGGCAGACGTTCTGACTCTCACCCGTGGTACCCTCTGGCAGAGTGGGGTCGGACCCTCTGGTGTCGGTCCGGTAAGCAGAACGGGATTCCACCAGGTGGAGGAATCGGTTGCGTTAGGACCCTCTGTGTCTGGAGGGTTGATGTGGCGACGTTTCTGCACCGCCTTCATGGGTCTGGTGAAGACGTGGTGTTGGCCCGGAGGGGCTGACCCTGTGTTGGTTGATCTGGGGGTGGGTCTGACCTCTGGAATAGACAACGCATTAGACAGCATGGAATGGACTTTGTCTAGAGTGCGTTGTAAGAGCCTTTGTCCCAGCTGTTTCTTAGCCCACGTGGTGGCCACCCCAAAAGGCTGTTGCCAGTCGACGCCACCGACCTGGGTCATGATCTCTAGGTCTGTGTCCAAGCACTCTTGGTAATGATCCTTGAGAATTAGCAGCGTCTCCTGTTCCCACTGCTTGGCGTTGGCCTCTATGAGGGAAGTGGTGGTGGGGTTGGGCGCTGCTGGTTTAATCGAAGTCGCCAATTTGGTGGTGAGTTTGTCGATTGCGATGGGGATGGACCTACCGCTGATGTTGGACATGTGATGTGTGGCTTTGATGAGCCTGCATGTCACCCTGGCCTTGGCTGCGAAATCCGGGTCGCTTCTGTAGTGTGGTGGAGGCGTAGCCGGTCTGCGACCCCTCGGTGGTCGATTACGTGGTGGTGGCGTACCTGGCCTGGTTGCCCTGCGCCCACGGGTATGGGGGGGCGGCGTGGTCGGTCTACGACCCCTAGGTGGTCGATCACGCGGTGGTGGCGTGCCTGGTCTGGCTCCCCTGGGCCCACGAACCTGGGGGGGCGGCGTGGTCGGTCGGCGACCCCTGGGTGGTCGGAATCGAGGGGGCGGCGTGCTCGGACGCGCCCTGGGAGGTGGCGTGCTGCGTCTATGAGGTCTGGAAGGTCGCATCAGAGGCGGCGGCGCAGCAGGTGCGGGACGCCCGACATCAAGGGGATTAGATGGTGGTCTGTACCGTGACCCATCTCTGCTGGTGGTGCCGTAAGGGCGATCATCATATCTCCCCCCACTGTGATATCTAGCAGTGTGTGGATAGCCACGGTGATAGTACCTCTCTGGTGAGGATATATAATCATGGTATTGATCATCGTGGCTCCATCTGGAGTAATGTTCAACCCTAGGCGCTTGCCATGGTGCAGGTCTAGGCCCGTGACGTGGGTGTTCGTACCTGGTTCCGGTAGACTCCGGTGAAGAATAAGGTCTACGCGGGCCCCATCTGACCGCTTGAGCGTAAGATGGCGCGCGCTCCGGGCTATGGGCGCCGCCATTTTTGTAGTCTTGACGGACCTCGTTTTTATCAGATGAGTGATGGCGAACTTCGTTATTCTCCGGTGAATAATGTCGATTGCGATTAATATAGGGAGCTTTATAGCGGGTCCTACCAGATCTCCTGCTCTGGACTTGGGTCCATTCATGTGGGTTGTAGCGTTCATCCATAGTAAGGTGTTATAACGCACCAGTGGTGTTAGCTCGTGGTAATTAGCAAGAATGTTGTGTGAAAAAAATTATTAAAAATCGAAAAAAGATCGGAAGATGATGTTAATCAAGTTGATTTGTTTATTTACAGTTGCAATATAACGGCGGGACGTTTCGGTTACAAAAAAACCTTCATCAGCCTAGCAATCTTGAGAAAGTACCTGTACGAGCGCTAATTGGTGTGCTTCCAGCATGAAGACCAGAGTGAAAGAGGGAGATGAAGGCGGGGGTTGGGCGGATATACCTTTCACCCCGTGACCTCTAAAGTTGGCGATATCCCGGACGAATTAAAAGTAAAGAAATAAAATTTCCCAAGGGGAAAGGGATTAGAAAAATGTCTAGACCCCAGAGGGGGGCGCAGACCTAAAAAATAATATTAAACTGGATATAAACTAATTGTAAAAAATTGGACCGGAAATGGTTGCATTCAGGGGCCCTCGGAAATTTGAAGAAAAGGTGGTTTGAGCCGGTGAATGGTTGCATTCAGGGACTCCAGGAGTCCAGAAGCTCCTGCGTGAATAATGGAAGCCAATTGTGGGGAAAATGAAGACTACATGAATGAAATGGATGGATGTGAATTTAGGATTAGGCATAAGGCCCGAATGGTTAGGTTTAGAGTAAGGGGAAGGGAAGGTGTTAACCTCCACTAATAAATAATAATAATAACAATCTAATTGGGGGGTCTGTGACTTAGGATTAGGCACGTAGGGATACTGTGCACCAATACAAAAATTGCCACGTCAATGGACTATATTGGACCCGTGGCCGATGTGGACCATAGCGGGTAAAGGGTGATCATCATGGATATCGTGAGTGGTGACATGCTTCGTACAGGCCTTTCAGAAACATCATTTTCCTATAGTCATATGTAAGCATATTATGCATTTACACAGTAGGTATACGTGATAGATATTGAAATAAATATAACTATGTCCCAATGTCATGTAGGTGGTGATACTTTACATGAGATGGACATGCAAAATAGAACAAAAAGAAATAAAAATAACTTTAGATAGCGGTGGTGGACACCAGAGTGTTACCTCAATATATAGGAACATATATCACACAGTTATATCACGATGACATGTATGGTAATAATACTTGACATGAAAAGGATGTGGAAAATTGAACAAAATGAAAAAAAATTAACTTCAAATATAGAGAGGTGACAATGGCAGTGTACAGCCCATCTACATATGTTACTATATCCCAATGTCATGCACGATGGTAATCCTTTACATGAGATGGATATGTGAAATAGAACAAAGAAAAACAAAATTAACTTTGGATTAGTGGTGGTGGACACAAGAGTGTTACCTGAATATATAGAAACATATATTACATAGCTATATCCCAATGACATGTATGGTAATGATACTTTACATGAGATGGAGATGGAAAACTGAAAAAAGAGAAATAAAACAAACTTGAGATATAGAAAGGTAGATATGACAGTGATCGCTCAGTCTATGTGTCTGACTATATCTCAATGACACGTACGGTGGTAATACTGTACATGCAATGGACATGGAAAAGTGAAAAAAGAGAAATAAAAGTAACTTCAGGTTTGAGGTGGTAGACACAAAAGTGTTCCCTCGTAACCAACATGACTAAGACACTACCCGGGGAGACCGCCGGATAATGTCACTCGATGTGGAAATAAATATTATGACAAAACATAAAAACAGCACTGACGGGGTTAGGTTAAGAGAGGACAGCAGACAGTCAAAGACTGCCCACTGGTTAGTGTACTCGCTAATATCTATGTATGTAATGATATCTATCTCCTATCAAGGCCTGGTGGTATTAGAGTAGGAATGATAACATAAAGTTTTTTTGTATATATATTATCAAATTTGATATGATTATTGTTATGTTGTTATATTATATTATCATGTTGTGGAGTTATTTCTCATTGAGGCCAAAGGGGAGACGGGTGTTCAACTTGTGAATCCATTGTCTTTCCAGATATTTCCTCTGTTTCTTGGACCAATTGGGATTTGCCTCTAAGATAGTAGTGGTCAGATTATTCCACCCGTGCTCAATGAAATGGCTAACCAAGGGCAGGTGAGTGTCTTTTTTACGGCTGATGTTATATCTATGTTGGGTGAATCGTGTCAGTAGTGTATTGCCAGTTTCACCTACATATTGCATCGAGCACGTGAGACAACTTATGAGATATATGCAATTTTTAGTTTTAGTGTTGGTACTTTTTTGGGTGGCGAACACCTGGTTGGTGTGTTTGTTGTATGCCCAGGGTTCAAATTTGTAAAACTCAGTGCGAGCAGCCTCAGTCTTCTGAGTCAACGGTGTTAATTTGGCTTTAATGAGTATATCCTGTATATTGTTGTTCTTCTTGTAGGCCGTGATTATTCTGTGGTCCACCAATAGACCACCTTGTTCCTGGAGTATTTTGAAATTATTCTTAAAGGCTCTGGCCAATTTAGTGGCAGACTCCGAGTAGAATATGACCAGTGGTATCATGGGGTCCACGTTAATTGGTTTAACTGTTTTGAAAGTACTGTAGACCTGTCTAAGGAAAGACCAAGAGTACCCTCTGGTGGACAAGACCTTGCACAGCACCCTCACGGCAAACCCAAAGTCCTCTATTCTTGTGCAGATTCTGTGGAATCTTAAAAATTGGGATTTGACCAAGCCCGCAAAAGTGTGCTTGGGATGGTGGCTGCTTTTATTCAATAGAGCATGTGTGTCTGTTGCTTTAAAGAACACTTTAATGTCCAATCTGTTTGTTTGCTGGAAATTAGGGCCCTTAAAGGTTGTCGTGTCCAGAAAATCCACCTCAGTGAGACTGTGTGTTGATTTAATGGTGATGGAACTGTTAAAGTTGTTCAGAAAATTGCAGAATGTATCAAACTCCTGTAAAGAGTGTGTCCACACTCCCCAAATATCATCTAGGTATCTATAGTAATGTAAGGGTTTAATGGGAGCCTGTGATAAGGCTGATTGTTCCCACTGGGCCATGAAAATATTGGCAAAAGAGGGAGCAAATTTTTTACCCATGGCCGTGCCTGATATTTGTAAAAAGTATTTATCGTCAAATTCAAAGTCGTTTCTGGTAAGGTTAAGGTATAAGAGTTGTAATATTTCCTTATCTGGACGTTTGGAATCTGGATATAACTGAAAGGTATTTTTGACCGCCTCCATGCCTTGGTCTGTGTTAATATTTGTGTAAAGGCTGTCCACATCCATGGTGAACAGGAAGGCATCAGCTGGAATGTGCAGTAGTTTAATTTTGTTGACAAAGTCGTATGTGTCTTTAATGTAACTGGGATGTTTGATAGATATGGGATTGAGGTATGTCTCCACAAAATGGGCTGTGGCATATGTCTCACTACCACAATCCGAGACAATGGGCCTTCCAGGTGGAATTACATTGGGAAGGCTCCACTTGTCTCTGGCCTTGTGTATTTTTGGCAACATATAAAATAGCCTAGGTCTGGGTTCGGCATCCCCCATCAAAAAGGACCTCTGTTTGGCATTAATGAACTTTTTGGTTTGCAGTTTTTGGAGTATTTCTGTGACTAAAGGAATAGTGTCCTTAAAGATAGGTTTCTTAAGGCTTTTATAGTACTTTTTGTCATTAAGTTGCCTGTAACCCTCCCACAGGTATTGCTCTCTGTCCAAAACGACAACAGAGCTGCCTTTATCAGCTGGTTTGATGACTATATTTTTGTTGCTTTTTAGTTGTTTAAGGGCTTCCAGTTCAAATTGATCTAGGTTAGTCGTGTTGCATTTGGCAACATAGTGGTTGTCGAACCATTCCACGTCTGACTGTATTAGTTGCCTTAAGGGCCAAGGCACGGTTGGTTCTGGTGGTACCCATGTGGATTTTGGCATAAATGGGAGTGGACTAGTTTCCCTAGTGTGCTCAAAATGTGCAGCTAATTTGAGTCTCCTATGGTAGGTTCTGATGTCAATTTGTGTTTGATTTTTAACATTTTTTTCTCCTCTGATGATCGGTATGAAATTAAGGCCTTTGTTAAGCAGGGAGAGTTGAGCTGCAGTAATGTTAAACTTCTGCGCTAACACAATGACATTCTTAAACCCCGTAGACAAAACAGTTTTCACGGGGCGTCCCATTCTTTGAGGATCTTCCTGGCGGTGGGGATGGTCCAGTGGACGCCGTCTTCCTCAGCCTGGAAGCTCTTCTGCTGCAGTCTGGGGATGAAGTGGAACTGTCTGACGATGTGTTGGTTGAGCCGTCTCAGGTTGCGTTGTTCATCCTCTGGAAGGGACTCAGAGAAATTCAGTTCGGGTATTAGTATGAGGGCTTGGGGAAAAGCAAGAGTGGCCATTCTCACAGCCCTCTGTATGTGGCCGATCAGTGCCCCCTCTGTCCTCTGAGCTCTGTCATTGATGCCAAAGGACAGCACGAGTGACTCAACAATGTCAGTGTGTGTGGTTTTTGCCAGTATGGCTTCAGCATGCCTAAACGTTGCACCCGGATAGGACTCGATCTGGAGGTCGGGCTCTTGGAAGGGTGGTATGCGATTGAGATTGGAGTCCCCCATGATGACCCACTTCTTAGTGGGGGTGAGGGACCAGTCCTTGACTCTGTTTTTGCCTGTGCTGAGATGTCTATGTGGTCTGTAGACTGGTGAGAATAATAGCTTGGGTTGTGATGCAGATGTGCCTGTGTTGGGTGTGGTGTGAGTGTTCTCTATGAGAATAGGTGGAGTGAGGGTAGGTGAGGGTAACCTGCTGGGCCCCGGTTGTGGACTGGATGGTGTGGAACTGTCACTGTCAATTGTAACGGGGACCGTGGGCCCCTCGGCGGTTGGCATGCGGGGAGCGTTGGCCTCCGACCAAAGCTCCATGGAGTCGCAGTCATCATTGTGAAGAGCAGTGCTCGTGGGATGGGTTCCAGGTGCCTCCACATCCGTAGGGAAGGTCTGTCCTGAAGAGGAGGGGCGTGGACGTGAGCTGGAAGAGAGAAGAGGCAGAGAGGAATGGGGGACTGGGGACTGAAGGGAGGGGAGGGGGGGGGGGGGGGGAGGAGGAGGAGGAGGAGGAGGGGGTTATAAGGGGGAGAGGGAGAAGACGGGGGATGGAGAGGGAAAGGGTTAGGGTTAGGGTTAGGGTTAGGGTTAGGGTTAGGGTTAGGGTTAGGGTTAGGGTTAGGGTTAGGGTTAGGGTTAGGGTTAGGGTTAGGGTTAGGGTTAGGGTTAGGGTTAGGGTTAGGGTTAGGGTTAGGGTTAGGGTTAGGGTTAGGGTTAGGGTTAGGGTTAGGGTTAGGGTTAGGGTTAGGGTTAGGGTTAGAGGGTTAGGGTTAGGGTTAGGGTTAGGGTTAGGGTTAGGGTTAGGGTTAGGGTTAGGGTTAGGGTTAGGGTTAGGGGGTTAGGGTTAGGGTTAGGGTTAGGGTTAGGGTTAGGGTTAGGGTTAGGGTTAGGGTTAGGGTTAGGGTTAGGGTTAGGGTTAGGGTTAGGGTTAGGGTTAGGGTTAGGGTTAGGGTTAGGGTTAGGGTTAGGGTTAGGGTTAGGGTTAGGGTTAGGGTTAGGGTTAGGGTTAGGGTTAGGGTTAGGGTTAGGGTTAGGGTTAGGGTTAGGGTTAGGGTTAGGGTTAGAGGGTTAGGGTTAGGGTTAGGGTTAGGGTTAGGGTTAGGGTTAGGGTTAGGGTTAGGGTTAGGGTTAGGGTTAGGGTTAGGGTTAGGGTTAGGTTATAGGGATAAATACGTCCTTCGAGGGGCCCCTCAAGAATGTTTTTGCCAATAACTCCGGATAAGAATGCCCTATCATCATGAAACCAAGTTCCTTGGATTCCTTGGCCCCAGGCCTTTCCAATGGTGTGTCGTTTGACCCCGTGGAACCTTGGGAAATATTCGAAATCTTAGTTTGAAACTTTAAAATGGCCATATCTCCGGAACGGTAAGTTGTAGAGACTTGATTTCAACTCTGGCGTGTTCAGCAACCCCAAATTAGGTCTGACGCCACCCACTTTCAAGTCTCTAGGACCTACGGTTCTGGAGTTATAAGCGAAAACGTCGGCCCAATGGGAATGAATGGGCGTCATTGAAAATATGTCTAAGTGTTGAGTCCAAAAAAAAAAAGTTCCCCCAGGAAGTGTCTAGGAGCACGTTTCAGGCCATTTTGAGTGGTCTGGTAATGGTCTGTGGTGAAGTTTTTTAAAAACCCCATTCTTGAGGGGCCCCTCAAGAATGTTTTTGCCAATAACTCCGGATAGGAATGCCCTATCATCATGCAACAAAGTTCCTTTGATTCCTTGGCCCCAGACCTTTCCAATGGTGTGTCGTTTGACCCCGTGGAACTTTGGGAAATTTTCAAAATCTTAGTTTGAAACTTTAAAATGGCCATATCTCCGGAACGGTAAGTCGTAGAGACTCGGGGACAACTCCAGTGTGTTCAGCGTTGCCGAATTATGTCTGACGGAACTTGGTTTCAAGTCTCTAGGACCTACGGTTCTGGAGTTATAAGCGAAAACATCGGCCCAATGGGAATGAATGGGCGTCATTGAAAATATCTCTAAGTGTTGAGTCCAAAAAAAAAAAGTTCCCCCAGGAAGTGTCTAGGAGCACGTTTCAGGCCATTTTGAGTGGTCTGGTAATGGTCTGTGGTGAAGTTTTTTTAAAAACCCTATGTAAAAGTTGGAAGGGTTAGGGTTAGGGTTAGGGTTAGGGTTAGGGTTAGGGGTTAGGGTTAGGGTTAGGGTTAGGGTTAGGGTTAGGGTTAGGGTTAGGGTTAGGTTTGGGGGTTAGGGTTAGGGTTAGGGTTAGGGTTAGGGTTAGGGTTAGGGTTAGGGTTAGGGTTAGGGTTAGGGGTTAGGGTTAGGGTTAGGGTTAGGGTTAGGGTTAGGGTTAGGGTTAGGGTTAGGGTTAGGGTTAGGGTTAGGGTTAGGGTTAGAGGGTTAGGGTTAGGGTTAGGGTTAGGGTTAGGGTTAGGGTTAGGGTTAGGGTTAGGGTTAGGGTTAGGGTTAGGGTTAGGGTTAGGGTTAGGGTTAGGGTTAGGGTTAGGGTTAGGGTTAGGGTTAGGGTTAGGGTTAGGGTTAGGGTTAGGGTTAGGGTTAGGGTTAGGGTTAGGGTTAGGGTTAGGGTTAGGGTTAGGGTTAGGGTTAGGGTTAGGGTTAGGGTTAGGGTTAGGGTTAGGGTTAGGGTTAGGGTTAGGGTTAGGGTTAGGGTTAGGGTTAGGGTTAGGGTTAGGGTTAGGGTTAGGGTTAGGGTTAGGGGTTAGGGTTAGGGTTAGGGTTAGGGTTAGGGTTAGGGTTAGGGTTAGGGTTAGGGTTAGGGTTAGGGTTAGGGTTAGGGTTAGGGTTAGGGTTAGGGTTAGGGTTAGGGTTAGGGGTTAGGGTTAGAGGGTTAGGGTTAGGGGGTTAGAGGGTTAGGGTTAGGGTTAGGGTTAGGGTTAGGGTTAGGGTTAGGGTTAGGGTTAGGGTTAGGGTTAGGGTTAGGGTTAGGGTTAGGGTTAGGGTTAGGTTATAGGGATAAATACGTCCTTCGAGGGGCCCCTCAAGAATGTTTTTGCCAATAACTCCGGATAGGAATGCCCTATCATCATGAAACCAAGTTCCTTGGATTCCTTGGCCCCAGGCCTTTCCAATGGTGTGTCGTTTGACCCCGTGGAACCTTGGGAAATATTAGAAATCTTAGTTTGAAACTTTAAAATGGCCATATCTCCGGAACGGTAAGTCGTAGAGACTTGATTTCAACTCTGGCGTGTTCAGCGACCCCAAATTAGGTCTGACGCCACCCACTTTTAAGTCTCTAGGACCTACGGTTCTGGAGTTATAAGCGAAAACGTCGGCCCAATGGGAATGAATGGGCGTCATTGAAAATATCTCTAAGTGTTGAGTCCAAAAAAAAAGTTCCCCCAGGAAGTGTCTAGGAGCACGTTTCAGGCCATTTTGAGTGGTCTGGTAATGGTCTGTGGTGAAGTTTTTTAAAAACCCCATTCTTGAGGGGCCCCTCAAGAATGTTTTTGCCAATAACTCCGGATAGGAATGCCCTATCATCATGCAACCAAGTTCCTTGGATTTCTTGGCCCCAGACCTTTCCAATGGTGTGTCGTTTGACCCCGTGGAACCTTGGGAAATATTCGAAATCTTAGTTTGAAACTTTAAAATGGCCATATCTCCGGAACGGTAAGTCGTAGAGACTCGGGGACAACTCCAGTGTGTTCAACGTGGCTGAATTATGTCTGACGGAACTTGGTTTCAAGTCTCTAGGACCTACGGTTCTGGAGTTATAAGCGAAAACGTTCGCCCAATAGGAATGAATGGGCGTCATTGAAAATTTCTCTAAGTGCTGAGTCCAAAATAAAAAAGTTCCCAGGGAAAGTGTCTAGGAGCACGTTTCAGGCCATTTTGAGTCGTTTGGTAATGGTCTGTGGTGAAGTTTTTTAAAAACCCCATATAAAATATTTTTTTGTTAAAATTTGACTAAGTGTGGAGTCAAAAATGATTTTTCCAAAAAGTATTTAGGAGCACGTTTCAGGCCATTTTGAGTGGTCTGGTAATGGTCTGTGGTGAAGTTTTTAAAAAACCCTATTTAAAAAGTTAGGTAGTTGAGGGTTAGGTAGTTTGAGCTATCTCAGTGACACCCCCTGCTTCATCCGACAACTGGGCAGTTGAACTGGGGTGCCAAAAGGTAATGCACGGACCCACGCACGTTTGTCAGGGTTAGGGTTAGGGTTAGGGTTAGGGTTAGGGTTAGGGTTAGGGTTAGGGTTAGAGGGTTAGGGTTAGAGGGTTAGAGGGTTAGGGTTAGGGTTAGGGTTAGGGTTAGGGTTAGGGTTAGGGTTAGGGTTAGGGTTAGGGTTAGGGTTAGGGTTAGGGTTAGGGTTAGGGTTAGGGTTAGGGTTAGGGTTAGGGTTAGGGTTAGGGTTAGGGTTAGGGTTAGGGTTAGGGTTAGGGTTAGGGTTAGAGGGTTAGGGTTAGGGTTAGGGTTAGGGTTAGGGTTAGGGTTAGGGTTAGGGTTAGGGTTAGGGTTAGGGTTAGGGTTAGGGTTAGGGTTAGGGTTAGGGTTAGGGTTAGGGTTAGGGTTAGAGGGTTAGGGTTAGGGTTAGGGTTAGGGTTAGGTTATAGGGATAAATACGTCCTTCGAGGGGCCCCTCAAGAATGTTTTTGCCAATAACTCCGGATAGGAATGCCCTATCATCATGAAACCAAGTTCCTTGGATTCCTTGGCCCCAGGCCTTTCCAATGGTGTGTCGTTTGACCCCGTGGAACCTTGGGAAATATTAGAAATCTTAGTTTGAAACTTTAAAATGGCCATATCTCCGGAACGGTAAGTCGTAGAGACTTGATTTCAACTCTGGCGTGTTCAGCGACCCCAAATTAGGTCTGACGCCACCCACTTTTAAGTCTCTAGGACCTACGGTTCTGGAGTTATAAGCGAAAACGTCGGCCCAATGGGAATGAATGGGCGTCATTGAAAATATCTCTAAGTGTTGAGTCCAAAAAAAAAGTTCCCCCAGGAAGTGTCTAGGAGCACGTTTCAGGCCATTTTGAGTGGTCTGGTAATGGTCTGTGGTGAAGTTTTTTAAAAACCCCATTCTTGAGGGGCCCCTCAAGAATGTTTTTGCCAATAACTCCGGATAGGAATGCCCTATCATCATGCAACCAAGTTCCTTGGATTTCTTGGCCCCAGACCTTTCCAATGGTGTGTCGTTTGACCCCGTGGAACCTTGGGAAATATTCGAAATCTTAGTTTGAAACTTTAAAATGGCCATATCTCCGGAACGGTAAGTCGTAGAGACTCGGGGACAACTCCAGTGTGTTCAACGTGGCTGAATTATGTCTGACGGAACTTGGTTTCAAGTCTCTAGGACCTACGGTTCTGGAGTTATAAGCGAAAACGTTCGCCCAATAGGAATGAATGGGCGTCATTGAAAATTTCTCTAAGTGCTGAGTCCAAAATAAAAAAGTTCCCAGGGAAAGTGTCTAGGAGCACGTTTCAGGCCATTTTGAGTCGTTTGGTAATGGTCTGTGGTGAAGTTTTTTAAAAACCCCATATAAAATATTTTTTTGTTAAAATTTGACTAAGTGTGGAGTCAAAAATGATTTTTCCAAAAAGTATTTAGGAGCACGTTTCAGGCCATTTTGAGTGGTCTGGTAATGGTCTGTGGTGAAGTTTTTAAAAAACCCTATTTAAAAAGTTAGGTAGTTGAGGGTTAGGTAGTTTGAGCTATCTCAGTGACACCCCCTGCTTCATCCGACAACTGGGCAGTTGAACTGGGGTGCCAAAAGGTAATGCACGGACCCACGCACGTTTGTCAGGGTTAGGGTTAGGGTTAGGGTTAGGGTTAGGGTTAGGGTTAGGGTTAGGGTTAGAGGGTTAGGGTTAGAGGGTTAGAGGGTTAGGGTTAGGGTTAGGGTTAGGGTTAGGGTTAGGGTTAGGGTTAGGGTTAGGGTTAGGGTTAGGGTTAGGGTTAGGGTTAGGGTTAGGGTTAGGGTTAGGGTTAGGGTTAGGGTTAGGGTTAGGGTTAGGGTTAGGGTTAGGGTTAGGGTTAGGGTTAGAGGGTTAGGGTTAGGGTTAGGGTTAGGGGTTAGGGTTAGGGTTAGGGTTAGGGTTAGGGTTAGGGTTAGGGTTAGGGTTAGGGTTAGGGTTAGGGTTAGGGTTAGGGTTAGGGTTAGGGTTAGGGTTAGGGTTAGGGTTAGGGGTTAGGGTTAGGGTTAGGGTTAGGGTTAGGGTTAGGGGTTAGGGTTAGGGTTAGAGGGTTAGGGTTAGGGTTAGAGGGTTAGGGTTAGGGTTAGGGGTTAGGGTTAGGGTTAGGGTTAGGGTTAGGGTTAGGGTTAGGGTTAGGGTTAGGGTTAGGGTTAGGGTTAGGGTTAGGGTTAGGGTTAGGGTTAGGGTTAGGGTTAGGGTTAGGGTTAGGGTTAGGGTTAGGGTTAGGGTTAGGGTTAGGGTTAGGGTTAGGGTTAGGGTTAGGGTTAGGGTTAGGGTTAGGGTTAGGGTTAGGGTTAGGGTTAGGGTTAGGGTTAGGGTTAGGGTTAGGGTTAGGGTTAGGGTTAGGGTTAGGGTTAGGGTTAGGGTTAGGGTTAGGGTTAGGGTTAGGGTTAGGGTTAGGGTTAGGGTTAGGGTTAGGGTTAGGGTTAGGGTTAGGGTTAGGGTTAGGGTTAGGGTTAGGGTTAGGGTTAGGGTTAGGGTTAGGGTTAGGGTTAGGGTTAGGGTTAGGGTTAGGGTTAGGGTTAGGGTTAGGGTTAGGGTTAGGGTTAGGGTTAGGGTTAGGGTTAGGGTTAGGGTTAGGGTTAGGGTTAGGGTTAGGGTTAGGGTTAGGGTTAGGGTTAGGGTTAGGGTTAGGGTTAGGGTTAGGGTTAGGGTTAGGGTTAGGGTTAGGGTTAGGGTTAGGGTTAGGGTTAGGGTTAGGGTTAGGGTTAGGGTTAGGGTTAGGGTTAGGGTTAGGGTTAGGGTTAGGGTTAGGGTTAGGGTTAGGGTTAGGGTTAGGGTTAGGGTTAGGGTTAGGGTTAGGGTTAGGGTTAGGGTTAGGGTTAGGGTTAGGGTTAGGGTTAGGGTTAGGGTTAGGGTTAGGGTTAGGGTTAGGGTTAGGGTTAGGGTTAGGGTTAGGGTTAGGGTTAGGGTTAGGGTTAGGGTTAGGGTTAGGGTTAGGGTTAGGGTTAGGGTTAGGGTTAGGGTTAGGGTTAGGGTTAGGGTTAGGGTTAGGGTTAGGGTTAGGGTTAGGGTTAGGGTTAGGGTTAGGGTTAGGGTTAGGGTTAGGGTTAGGGTTAGGGTTAGGGTTAGGGTTAGGGTTAGGGTTAGGGTTAGGGTTAGGGTTAGGGTTAGGGTTAGGGTTAGGGTTAGGGTTAGGGTTAGGGTTAGGGTTAGGGTTAGGGTTAGGGTTAGGGTTAGGGTTAGGGTTAGGGTTAGGGTTAGGGTTAGGGTTAGGGTTAGGGTTAGGGTTAGGGTTAGGGTTAGGGTTAGGGTTAGGGTTAGGGTTAGGGTTAGGGTTAGGGTTAGGGTTAGGGTTAGGGTTAGGGTTAGGGTTAGGGTTAGGGTTAGGGTTAGGGTTAGGGTTAGGGTTAGGGTTAGGGTTAGGGTTAGGGTTAGGGTTAGGGTTAGGGTTAGGGTTAGGGTTAGGGTTAGGGTTAGGGTTAGGGTTAGGGTTAGGGTTAGGGTTAGGGTTAGGGTTAGGGTTAGGGTTAGGGTTAGGGTTAGGGTTAGGGTTAGGGTTAGGGTTAGGGTTAGGGTTAGGGTTAGGGTTAGGGTTAGGGTTAGGGTTAGGGTTAGGGTTAGGGTTAGGGTTAGGGTTAGGGTTAGGGTTAGGGTTAGGGTTAGGGTTAGGGTTAGGGTTAGGGTTAGGGTTAGGGTTAGGGTTAGGGTTAGGGTTAGGGTTAGGGTTAGGGTTAGGGTTAGGGTTAGGGTTAGGGTTAGGGTTAGGGTTAGGGTTAGGGTTAGGGTTAGGGTTAGGGTTAGGGTTAGGGTTAGGGTTAGGGTTAGGGTTAGGGTTAGGGTTAGGGTTAGGGTTAGGGTTAGGGTTAGGGTTAGGGTTAGGGTTAGGGTTAGGGTTAGGGTTAGGGTTAGGGTTAGGGTTAGGGTTAGGGTTAGGGTTAGGGTTAGGGTTAGGGTTAGGGTTAGGGTTAGGGTTAGGGTTAGGGTTAGGGTTAGGGTTAGGGTTAGGGTTAGGGTTAGGGTTAGGGTTAGGGTTAGGGTTAGGGTTAGGGTTAGGGTTAGGGTTAGGGTTAGGGTTAGGGTTAGGGTTAGGGTTAGGGTTAGGGTTAGGGTTAGGGTTAGGGTTAGGGTTAGGGTTAGGGTTAGGGTTAGGGTTAGGGTTAGGGTTAGGGTTAGGGTTAGGGTTAGGGTTAGGGTTAGGGTTAGGGTTAGGGTTAGGGTTAGGGTTAGGGTTAGGGTTAGGGTTAGGGTTAGGGTTAGGGTTAGGGTTAGGGTTAGGGTTAGGGTTAGGGTTAGGGTTAGGGTTAGGGTTAGGGTTAGGGTTAGGGTTAGGGTTAGGGTTAGGGTTAGGGTTAGGGTTAGGGTTAGGGTTAGGGTTAGGGTTAGGGTTAGGGTTAGGGTTAGGGTTAGGGTTAGGGTTAGGGTTAGGGTTAGGGTTAGGGTTAGGGTTAGGGTTAGGGTTAGGGTTAGGGTTAGGGTTAGGGTTAGGGTTAGGGTTAGGGTTAGGGTTAGGGTTAGGGTTAGGGTTAGGGTTAGGGTTAGGGTTAGGGTTAGGGTTAGGGTTAGGGTTAGGGTTAGGGTTAGGGTTAGGGTTAGGGTTAGGGTTAGGGTTAGGGTTAGGGTTAGGGTTAGGGTTAGGGTTAGGGTTAGGGTTAGGGTTAGG